>NC_134483.1:504871661-504959161 GCF_040206685.1 Ascaphus truei
TGTGTGGAACATCTTCTATACCACCCTCCTAATACGCTCCACACAAACCCCAGCAAGCTCAGAACCCAAAACCACCACATACGGTGTGTGTCACAAGGAGAGCTACGGGGATTGTGACCTCATGTATACAGCAAAAGACAAAATGCCCCAATGCCACATCCAATCTGACCAATGATATTGTTCAATACGTATCTGTTTTTCTTCTCATAAGTAAGGGTCATTTAGTTAAATTCCTTGGCCAAAGTATCTTTAAGCCTGCAGCCACGGTATAACCTTTTTACAGGTCCTAATCCTACCTGCAGCCGCTCTCCTAACCTCATTAATGGAGGGAGAAATGTCTTAATAGACTGGACATTTGCAGGTGCATCACAAGACCTGCTACTGTATTTAAAAGTGAGATGGGTGAGATTAAAACCAGGGAGGAGGAGGTCACAAACCTCCAAACAATTGTTACCAAATGACATTTATAAACACACACACAATCTCCTATTTTGTCCCTCACTATCACACCACAATATAACCTTTCATTCCTTCCAACCCTGGAAGAAAGTGATACCATATTGGGTATTGCTGTGGTTTACAAGGCAGCAGTGAGAACCTCATGAAATCCATATCAAAGCCGCACTGCAGATTTCATTAGCCGCAATCATTTATTTGAATAAGATTTGACTTCCATGGTGCATGCACATTTTTTTGCTGGAACTTTTGAATGATGCAAATATTAGTGTTGGAAATGAGTCTTGGCACGTTCATCACACGACACACACGTATCATGATGGACGGGACAGCTCCCTCCAAAGCCTCGATATTAAAGATACTCCTCGTTTCACACCTATGCTCCTTCCATGGCAGATAGGCCTGCAAGATATATTGCAGAGCAGTGATTCAGATAAGAAGCTGCAGTCCCCATGCACGTAAGTGAACTCAGCCCATGGAAAGGACCATCACAGTAATTGGGTGACCTTGTTTTCTAGAGCTGTATGACATTTGTTTGTCCCGAGCCAAAGACCGATGGAAATCGCTCAGCATGGGAGGGTCTGAAATAGAAAATGAAGGTACATTTATCTTTTAATAGTTTCTTATCTGAACTATATATGTGTATGTGCTTATTTTCTGATCTGTAGTTCTACCTACATCTTTGAGAGACTTGGAGAGGTATATTCCGAGAGCAAAGATTGGCCCCTAAAATGCATGGCTTTGGGTGTGCTGGATACAGTTTTATATAGCTGCTGCACAGGCATAATTTAATAGTTAATTTGGTGCAACATTAACACCTGCGGTGTGCTTGTGGTGCTGCTACAGTATGTGGACCCACATAGATCACTTTGTTTCAGAGCAACCTTCATCTGTATCATTTGTGGACCTGTACATTGTAGTGTTATTGTGTTCTGCTATCACGCTTCTACCGCTGGCATGCAAGCTCCATGTCTGACGTTCCTTATAGGAATGTTTCAAACCAATTGTATGTCCTATGTCAACAAATATACATCTATACTCTTGTTATTTCAAAGGCCTGTTGTAGCTTATGAATCACTATTCAGTAAGGTTGTTTCTCTTATGATTTAAAACCAATGTAAAAAAATGGGATTTTATTGTTTGGCAATAGATCTCCCTCCTGCACTTGGGTAGATGTGGGTCAGTTGCCAGGCATAAATTAGCATTTTTAACCTTTGCCATGCAAGAGCGTACCTGTAACGTGGCATTGGCTTGTAATGAACTCAAGGTAATTTGTGTTTCCCCCCACCCCCTCCCCTTTAAAATATATCCCCTGTACCTAATTTTTCAACTCGATCTGCCTATGAAATGTCTGGGAATTGACTGTATAACCTCTGCTCATTTAATGTAACCATGTATTGCAGGCCTGCACAGCATGCGGCCCGCCTGGCCTCTGTGCGGCCCGCGATGAGATTAAAAAAAATGGCGCCGATTCCCCGCGGTCCCGGCGCGCATGCGCAGGGCCCGCTCCCCCTCCCTGCTCCCTTCCCCCCCCCCCCGCTCGCAACGTGGGACGGAGGGGGAAGTCACAGCCAGCTGAGCTCTTCTGCAGCCGCTCCCCCCCCTGATCCCAACGTGGATATGTACAGGGGGGTGATGGGTGATGTGAGGTGCATTGAGGTGAGGTGCAGGGGGGTGAGGTGCATTGAGGTGAGGTGCAGGGGGGTGAGGTGCATTGAGGTGAGGTGCAGGGGGGTGAGGTGCATTGAGGTGAGGTGCAGGGGGGTGAGGTGCATTGAGGTGAGGTGCAGGGGGGTGAGGTGCATTGAGGTGAGGTGCATTGAGGTGAGGTGAGGTGCATTGAGGTGAGGTGAGGTGCATTGAGGTGAGGTGCATTGAGGTGAGGTGCATTGAGGTGAGGTGAGGTGCATTGAGGTGAGGTGCATTGAGGTGAGGTGCATTGAAGTGAGGTGCATTGAGGTGGTGAGGTGCAGGGGGGGGGTGAGGTGCAGGGGGGGTGAGGTGCAGGGGGGGTGAGGTGCAGGGGGGGGGGGTGAGGTGCAGGGGGGGTGAGGTGCAGGGGGGGTGAGGTGCAGGGGGGGTGAGGTGCAGGGGGGGTGAGGTGCAGGGGGGGTGAGGTGCAGGGGGGGTGAGGTGCAGGGGGGGTGAGGTGCAGGGGGGGTGAGGTGCAGGGGGGGGTGAGGTGCAGGGAAGGGTGAGGTGCAGGGGGGGTGAGGTGAAGGGGAGGTGATGTGCAGGAGGGGTGATGGGAGGTGCAGGGGGGGTCATTGGAGGTGATGGGGGGGTCATTGGAGGTGATGGGGGGGGTCGTTGGAGGTGCAGGGGGGGGGTCGTTGGAGGTGCGGGGGGGTCGTTGGAGGTGCGGGGGGGAGAGTGATGTGAGGTGCAGGGGGGGAGAGTGATGTGAGGTGCAGGGGGGGAGAGTGATGTGAGGTGCAGGGGGGGAGAGTGATGTGAGGTGCAGGGGGGGGAGAGTGATGTGAGGTGCAGGGGGGGAGAGTGATGTGAGGTGCAGGGGGGAGAGTGATGTGAGGTGCAGGGGGGGAGAGGGATGTGAGGTGCAGGGGGGGAGAGGGATGTGAGGTGCAGGGGGGAGAGGGATGTGAGGTGCAGGGGGGGAGAAGGATGTGAGGTGCAGGGGGGGAGAAGGATGTGAGGTGCAGGGGGGGAGAAGGATGTGAGGTGCAGGGGGGGAGAAGGATGTGAGGTGCAGGGGAGGAGAAGGATGTGAGGTGCAGGGGGGGGAGAAGGATGTGAGGTGCAGGGGGGGTGGGATGTGTGTGGTGTGCAGGGGGGTATTGTGTGTTTGTGGAGAGGGAGTATTATGTGTGTGGGTGAGGGGGAGAGATGGGGGTATGAGAGATAGATGGGGAGTATCGCAAAGGTTGATAGTGAGGGGTTCTGGGGGAGATATGAGGATGATGAGGGGTGCTGGGGGAGATATATGAGGATGATGATGATGAGAGGTGCTGGAGGAGATATATGAGGATGATGATGATGAGAGGTGCTGGAGGAGATATATGAGGATGATGATGATGATGATTTTACCCGTGCGGCCTAAAAATTTTTTCCCTGGAGCAGTTCGGCCCTTCTCGCTTTACGAGTTGTGCAGGCCTGATGTATTGTTATAACTCTATGCCCAGGACATACTTGAAAATGAGAGGTAACTCAATGTATTACTTCCTGGTAAAATATTTTTATAAATAAATAAACACAGTTTCCCCTGAGCATTACCATTAGTTTTATCAACAGGAAAGCCCTGCTTTTGTAAGATACAAACTGTACAGTTTAGTTTCTTGGTGTTTCATTCTTGCTTGAGAGAAAATACAACATGGCCCCTGGGTCAGCCTCAGGCTGCGCTTACAGTGCCGGCGACAGCGACGCGACGTTGCATCAGAACAAATGCATTGCCGCCGTCGCGTGCGCTTATAGTAAGCGCGACAGAGCAACATTTTGGTCGCGATCGCTGGAAGTCATCTCAATTTGATTTTTCCAGCGTCCGTAGCCTGACGTCGCCGGCACTATAAGCGTAGCCTGACTCTTGCGATCCAAGAGAGAGCCACGCCATCACGAGGCCACAGCAATCCAGGTTACGATTGGCAGAGTCCTGCGGCCAGCCTACCATTTTAGTTTTTGTAATTCTTTTCTTTTTCTCACCGTATCGTAAAACTACAAATATCTCTGGACCCTTCATGTTTCCAGAGCTAAAATGTGTGCGGTTCAACGCTGGGGCATCTCTGTACAGATTTGTGAAAACAGGAAATCGGATCTGGGGAAACGGCGGCTTTATTTGCTGCTGATCCAACATGCACAAAACCGTAGAAATTAGGATTGACGCGTCACTGAAGCAGACAGCGTTGGTCTCAGCTGGAAAATCTGAATATCATATTTCCTCTCGTTAGCTTCACGTTGCTAACCCATGGAGCCAGAAATATTGCGAGTTGAAAGCCTTTTTTTTTTTTGTGCCTTTGTCAGCAGTTTATTAAAATTGTATAAGTTGGACAAGACAGGTTGGAGTTTGTACAGCAGAACACTGTTTAAATCAATCAAAACTGATGCATAGGCATTTTAGCACTCAGAAACAAAGCATAGGTTGTTCTCATCTAGACTAGGGCGGCGTAATGCATAACCAGAGAGCTGATATAAAAAGGCACCTTGAGAATGACTTATATTTGCATTAGATTGGCTGTGTCGTTTGTTCTAATTATGTAAAAAATAAAAAAAAAGTCTTTGTTCAATTCTTTCTTTTCTCTCTAGATTCAGGCTTGTCCGCAGCAGACAGAGAAGCCAGTTTGGAGTTAATAAAACTGGATATTTCCCGAACATTCCCTAGCCTATGTATTTTTCAGAAGGTATGTTAAGCATATTTTGTTGAATGCATTTAACATTGAGCACCAGACAAGTTCCCCTCCCAGCACTGTCAGGCGCTGCATGCAGTCACACCCCATTACTGTTATATACTGTATTTCTTACAATTTATTTAGCGTAGCACTTTCCTTCAATAAATAGTATCAGCAGCCAAGTATTGCATTACAAGTTGTATTGTGATATACTTCATAGTAACGAATTTGTTGGTGGGGCATAAAAAAGGATTGCCTGTTTCATTGGGTTTAAGATCTTCATTAGTGGGTGTTTCTGCATCCCACACTGGACACTTTCTAATATTAGTTAGTGTTGAGGGTTTGAAAATGAAAAAGCTAATTTTTTTCCTTGACTATGTTTATAAGACTATAATTAGGGCACAATCCTGATCTATTATCATTCTTCTAGTGCATTTTACTCATACAAAGTATAGCCTTATTTAGGCTGTAATAACCATTTTTGCTGCCATAGAAGACCTTAGATTAAGCCACTTTAGGAACGTCCTTTCATATCCTATGGAAACAAACTATATTTATTTCTTTATGGATGCTAGCAAGATATGAATGTTTTATTCTGGGGCTGTAACCGGTTTCAGTGGAGGATTTTGGAAAGGGTACTTTTTTCGGGGGAGCTTTGCCAGATATAAATGATTATATCTGAGTAGTCTGAAAAATATATATAATTTTGAACTGATTTGTGCTTTCCTCAAATGTACAGATTTAATGTTGCACAAAATCTTTCATGATGCATTGTGTGTGTATACTAAATATTTGACATCTATTCACCTTTTTAGGGTGGTCCTTACCATGATATGTTGCACAGTATTTTAGGAGCATACACTTGTTACAGACCTGATGTCGGTTATGTAAGTATTTTGTTTTGTACGGTTTTAACTACACGTGTTCTCAATTGTAATAAGAACATCTTATCTGCTGATCACACATACCAAGAACGCCAACATATGTTTGTATAACATTTCATCGATTTTAAACGAGCCTTCAGCACACTGTTCCACCATGACGAATACAACTTATCCGCAGTCTTAAGTCAACAAATGCCTTGTGGTAAATGGAACGATAAAAACATGCTGTACTTTGCTGCACTGATTGGAACATGATCTTCTCATTTCTTTATTAGGTACAGGGCATGTCATTTATTGCTGCCGTGTTGATCTTGAATTTAGATACTGCAGATGCCTTTATTGCTTTTTCGAACCTCTTGAATAAACCCTGTCAGATGGCATTTTTTCGAGTGGATCATGGCCTTGTAAGTATTCATGGAAAAAAACAATCACATCGGGTAACGTTCCAGCAATGAGAGCAGGAGGCGCTGCACTTGTTTGCATCAACACACGTGTCCCCTGTGACATCTACAAACTGGAAAGCAGCTAAAGAGCTGCAGGGCTACTTGAATAATATGTTCTTGTATAGCGCTGCTAGTTTTACGTAGCACTTTACAGAAACATTTTCCAGGCACAAGTCCCTGCCCCATGGAGCTTACAATCTATGTTTTTGGCGCCTGGGGCACAGGGAGATAAAGTGACTTGCCCAAGATCACAAGGAGCAGACACCGGGAACTGAACCAGGTTCCCCTGCTTCAAACTCGGTGTCAGTCAGTGTCTTTACTCACTGAGCCACTCCTTCTCAGTGACGTTGGTCCCGGATATACCTGCAAATGGTCATTGTTTAGGTGGATTGAAGGAAATGTAGTAGTCATTATTGCATTGTCTTGGGGGGGAAAAAACTCTTCTGCCGACAGAAAATTGCAACACAGTTATAAAGATTGAATTCTATGGCTTGCAGAATCCAAAGTCTTCTATAAAATACATTTATAATGGGGAACTCTCTCAAACTTTTGTTTGAAACTTGTGTAACTTTGAGTGTTGATATTTTAAATACAACGGAAGCTGTTTTCTAGTGTACTACTATTTGTATTCATTTTGAACATTTCAGTGTATGATCTACGTTATTTCTAATCATCCTGCTGTATGGAGTCCTTCCAGTGCTCCATTTCATGCAGTAATAAAATATATTCCCTTTCATCATAGATTATTTATATAATGAAGTTCTAGTAACCACAGTAGTTTGGATAAACATAGCTATGAAATCTTTGATTTCACCAATATAGAAATAAATACAGCATAAAGGTTCCACCAGTGACACTGTTAGAAGAGGCATTTTAGTTTTGGAACCACTTTTTTTTTTTTTTTTTTTTTTTAAAGATTTATGTTCTCCATGTTCAGTCCATCAAAACACTCGGCAAGAAGATATCTGATACCTACAGCCATGCAATGCTTTTATATTGTTTGTTCCTGTCTTTTTTCTTTCTCCCAGATGTTGACTTACTATGCAGCATTTGAAGTATTTTTTGAAGAAAATCTGCCAAAGTTATTTGCGCACTTCAAGAAAAACAACCTAACGCCAGATATCTACCTAATCGACTGGTAAGTTCGGTAGATAAAGCAGTGGCTGGGAATTTTTTTTATTGGAAATACAAATGCATGTCCCGTTTAACATTCAGCACAATGTTCTGCACAGGGCTTCTTTTCTATGCCATTGTGGTTGCACTGCTGACTGCAGGCCAGGCTCCAACCCTGCGTCCGTCTGTCATGGGAACAGGGAAGGGTGCGTGTGTAGGGATATCACAGCGGCACAGATTACGCATTCAATAACTAATACAATTGCTAGGCTACCTCAGCTACTTAAGTTGCAGGATCAGGTCAGGAGACGGCATTAAATCCACTTTGCCTTCACCCCACATAAGGTTCTGGGAGCAGCTGGTTGCGCTTTGTGCATCACAGCTCAGAACTTGACTGTAGACATAGGGCAGCAAGTTACCAGATTGTGTTTACCCTGTAAACAGAAGGTGACAGAAAGCGGCGCGTCTCGGTGAGGAGCCCATGTTACATTAGTGTGGTCCCTTCTACTAAATGTCCGTGCACATATGTTAATTCTTGCATTTTCTTTGACTAAAGTTGTTCGTGTATATTAACCGGTCTCTGTACCATTCATTCACATCAGAAAATGATGGCATTATAAGATGCATAATGTAAAACGTGTTCTTGGCAGTAGCTGACGGCAGGAACATTTTGTTGGCACTTTTTAACGATGGCACTTTTTAATCTGCTCGTGTGATGTAAAGGAAATTAATATCACATTTTTAATGTGGACTTTCAGTCAGACCATTTCCCAGGTCATTTATTTTAGCGCCTCGTAATGTTTAAAAATATGCAAATAAATAGAACAAACTAAACTGTTATGAGTGCTATCACCTCCTGTCTCTTCTTAATTCTGGATAACTTGTGGCCCTGCCACCAGTATTTCAGTGTGTGTGGTTCATACTGTACAATAATAACAACAAAGCACACCGCACTTCTGCTTCATGTTACCGGGAGTACAGAGATTAACACTAAAGGTTCAGTCTACTGGAACAATAACAATTTAGAAATAAATCACCCGACACTCCATTTTTTAGGGTAGATAGTCAATAATTAGACATCATGATATGATAGTAACAGCGATCCTATCAATTTTACATGTTGATCCCATCTGGGACTTCGTCATACAATCTGATTTTTCACAGCACATGTGAAATAACTTCCTAAAGGTTTATATGTTATGGATTTCCCCTGCTGTAAGAGGCATTGGTCCCCAGCATTGTTTGGCAGAGGAGGCACAAGCTGCATTACAATCCAATAGAAAGCAAGGACCAAGTATTTGTCTTATGATACATCTGGTGTGTTGCACAAGATGAGAGAATCTTGATGTGTGACATAAGGCCTAGGAGCTGTGAGTGTCTGCACGTGTACACTATACTGATGACACTACAGTGCAGCATTGTTACTTTATGGTGCGAAAGTGAACACTTTCACAAAAAGTCGAAGTACAACAACCTGAATCACAAAAACAATATTTTTATTTAGCACTGGCTGTGTAGACCAGGGGTGGGCAACTCCAGTCCCCAAGGGTCACCAACAGGTCAGGTTTTCAGGACATCCCTGCTTCAGCACAGCTGGCTCAGTTGAAGATTACCTGACCTGTTGGTGGCCCCTGAGGACTGGACTTTCCCACCCCTGGTGTATACTGTAGTTCATAGATATTATTGGTGCAAATACCTGCCCCAAAGAATGTAAATGTAATTTGTGGTGCATGAAGCACGTGGGGATTTGCTCAAGACCACTTGGGTCTTTAAAAAAAAGTGTGTGCCGAGCATGCACATTTTAAGTGAAACGTTTGCCTTTTGTCACTGTTTTGTCTCAGAAATTGTATTTGTGATGGTGATGTTTTTAATTAAAAATCAAAACATAATTTCAGTGCCAAAACACAACGAAGTTCGACTTAGAACGGGTGTTTTAGCTAATTGCACTTCTATTTCTAGTAACTGTGAATGCCGTGTGTGTTAGTCAGTCCGTTGGTGGTGACACGGGGGGGGGGGGGTCTAAGTCCTCCGGCCCGGAGCAGCCCCCGCTCTAAGCTTCTGTATGGCCACTGCATAACACATGTTCGCCATCCCACCGACCCCTGGGTAATAATGTTCAAGCACCCCCTCTCCTGTCCTCAGCCATCTCCCCCCCTCCCCCATCCAACGTGTCGGTCCGCTGTCTCGTGTCTCGGACCGACCGCACAACTTCCAGGGGGAGGGGGGGTGGGTTATATCTCTTATTACAAACAAAACATGCTCTCTCTTCTCTAAAGCCTTCACTCGCACCAATAAACTTGTAGCATTTGGCCTCTTAGAAACCTAACATCGATAACTGTGACCGCAGCCTGAGATCACCAGCTGAGTTTGAGGAACACCCCCATGACATGTTGGTGCGGCCCGAGCACCGCTTGTACTGTTGCTGCACAGACGTGACGTCACAGGGAGTAGGAAGGAGGCAGCCTAAATACTAATGGCACTGAGCTGTGTCAACCGGTTACTCTGCACATCCTGATCCCATCCGGCTGCTCCTTCAGCCCCCACTCTCTCCCAGAGTGTGTGTGAACACAAAATGGGCAGCTGCCACCGCTGAAGTGTGTGCCGTCCACCCGTCCGTCCAGTGCTGCCTTCCTCTTCTCCGCAAACTTGTGTGTGTTCCCCGTCCGTCTAGCGCTGACTCCTCCTGGTGGAAGCTGGCAACACTGACGGCCTCTTCTGCCAGGAGTGATGTCACTTCCGTCACCACTGACTTCCATCTCCAATCAACACATTCACACCGCTAAAGAAGTTTCACTTCAAAAATAAAAAAAATGTTTCACCCAATTAACAAACTGCACAATTCACACCAGATCAGGTCTGCTCAGGTGGAAGACACTGATCTCGAGAACATCCAGAAAGCTCTGCGAGATGCACAGTCTTCTTCTCTCTGTTCCAGATCTGAAAATAGAGGGAAGGGACAACCATGGCCAGATGGTCTGACCCCTATACATTTAAGTGGATTTAATATTGGTGTTTTCCTGTACCAGACATTTTCCTAATTTTTATAATACAAATTAGTATGATACCGGCCCTTCTGAGAGCAGAGAGGGTACACATTTGCCTTCCACTTTGCTTTAGAGAGAACTGCAGTACAACTTCACCTTTAGGAGTTTGACATTGAACAAATGACCTGTACATTGTATGCTTGTATCAAGATATATCTTTTTCAACTCTTCTTGTGGTTGAAATAGCCTGAAAATCCTGTGGCAGATGAATAATGTTTGGCGACTTTTCTCTTTACTTTTGCCCTATGCTGAGAAGATTTTATTTACAAAGGCAAAGTAGCATTTACTATCCTGTGAGAATCTGGCCGTACTGTAGTTTACTATGTACATTTACAGCTCATACGTCTTGTATACAAACATAAACTTCGTATTAATGGAAAGGTTGAAATTAAAATACTTCGATTTTAAGAAGATGAATATATAAATTCTAGGACATCTACGTATCTGCTGAAGATGGCCAAGCACAATGGGATAGATACTGACATTGTCATCATTATTATATGGTGTCTTTTTTAACACCTTTATTTTTGGAGATTACAATGGATGTTCCCCCTCGCAGTGACTGATTAAATAACTTGAAGTGGTTTCTAAGGAGGATTGGGGAAGAGAATATGTTTACATTCCTTACGTTTTCAGAATTCTCAAAGGAAATATGGGAAAGATTGCTGCTTTGAACGATATGTTTACTTTGAATCTTCTTTCACTGAAAATGGCATGTCCCAAGTTATCAATTACTTTTTTTCAATAGTGTTGTTCTCTTTACTCTACTACTAAGAAATGCCATGTTATTCGTTGAATTCTTTGGTCCATGTAACTCGTGCAGTTACATTGTTTCTGTATTTGTCTTAAGCCCTCATTGCAGAACAGAATTGTATTCTGCTCGTTGTAAGATTAATATGGGGTGTAGAGCCGGTCCCAAATATGGATTATACGGTCTGCCACTCCTAGCACAAAAGTGAATGTAGGACTATGGCATATTAATAAGTTAAATGTAGCTGATGGAGCAGCCTCTCAAAAAACACAAATGGACATGTATACATTTTTTCACATTCCTATATATTTTGTTTTTACTTTGCATGGTAAATATGCTTTGGCGGGTTTTTACTATCATTCAATCCTCAAATGTACAGGTAAATTGTCCTGTTCTTTACTTGTAAAGTGATTAGTCAAATAGATAAGCATAAAGTGAATCCCTGCGCTTCTCCCATTGGGCGAACAATAAATGGGGACATAAATATACATTGTGGTCCCTGTAAATTCACTTTCCACTGTACAAGTAGTGAGTGGCTTAAGACTTGCCTAGTAGTAAGTATCTTTACTGATATATACCACTTTTTAACTGCACTAAGTCACATAAGCATATGCTTAGTTTATTAACCCCTTCAGGGCATGTTTCACAGAATTCACAAACATTTGTATGCATTTAGCATAGGGACCTGCTACTGAGACTTGTCTTGACGCTGGTTACCAGTCTTGTCATTATTTAATCAAAGGATGCAACCAAAAGTCTCCTTTGTCTTACAGACTAAGGTGTGTATAGTGCCCGCGACGGGCGACGGAAAACAAATGCATTGGCGCCGCGTGCGCTTATAGTAAGCGCGACGGAGCGACATCGCGTCGCGAATTTTGGTAGCTGGCAATATTTGATTTTTCAAGGGCTGTCGCCTCGTGACAGCCCCTGAACCAATTAAATGCCAGTACGCCCACGCCGCCGCAAAGCGCAATATAACGTTCGCGTCGCGGGCACTATACGCGCGGCCTTAGGTTTCACTATGTATATTTATTTCCCCATTTATTGTTGGCTCAATGGGAAAAGCGCAGGGATTCACTTTGTTTTTTCACATATGTAAGGTCAATTTTTCCGCCAGTAGCATGCTCCCTACACGAAGAAGCGCTGTGTGTGTGTGTGTGTGTGTGTATAATTTTTTTTTTTTTTTTTTAAATATATAAACATAAGTAGCTAACATGAATAAAGGCAGCCAACCCAAAGAAAAGTTTAAAAAATAATTGTTTTTATATTGTGTACAAATAATTAAAATGGTTTAAAAATGTTTGAGGGTGATTGAATCTTTCTAAGGAAGCCAATTATGTGGAACTTCACCTTTTTTGCTACCAAGCAGTAATACAATAACAATATCTAGCCATATTTACTATGCCGTTTTCTGCCAATAGGCTTCTTTGGCTCTGGAAGACACAGCCCATTAAAGTCCAGCACATGATGGTGTCATATGGCAGGAGACTGCTTTGTAACTATGGGCCTTCATACCAAGAACATTCCCGTACAGGTGGCAGGGCCGCTGACGGGGGCAACACTGGGACAACTGTCCCAGGCCCTGCAGTCCCAAGTTAGAAGTTTGGCCTAATTTCCGCTGTTGGCCATCTGTTTGTACCTCTGCCTCGCATCCATGTAGGGCCCAGACCCCCCCACTCATCAATTAGGGCCCCCCAGACTCAACCCCCATTCCCCCCGCCAAATGTGCGGCCCATGGATCCCCTTGCTGAACAACCATTCAGCACCCCACTACCGGACCCGCTCAACAATTATGGCCAGAACCCCTCTTCCTAATCCCGGTTAAAATGTTGGGGCCCTAGTGGAGGCTTATGTCCTGAGCCCCAGTAAAGGTATTGGCACGCCTTTTTAGTTGGTGGTCCGCAAAGGGTCTTGATGTTGCCCTTCGACACTCCGCCCATGCTAATTTCACACTAGTGGCTTAGACCGCAAGGTGCAGTATTTCACTCTGAAACTCACTTGTAAGATGCAGTAATGTAAATATATATATGATACAGCGGTTTTAAATGCTTGCACAAGGTTGTAATATATTGTATCTAAAATCACATTTAAATAAGCTTGTGGCCCTCCAACTCCTAAATGTTCTCTGATCGGGCCACTCTGGGGAACTAATTCAAGATCTGTGCCATACAGTAACCCCTCACTTCTGCTGTCTTGTAGGATTTTCACTTTATACAGTAAATCACTACCACTGGATTTGGCTTGTCGAGTATGGGATGTGTTCTGTCGGGATGGAGAAGAATTCCTTTTCAGGACGGCCTTGGGAGTCCTTAAGCTTTTTGAAGACATTTTGACGAGAATGGACTTCATTCACATTGCCCAGTTTCTAACTAGACTTCCGGAGGATTTAACTGCCGAGGATTTGTTTACTTCCATTGCTGCAATTCAGATGCAAAGCCGTAATAAGAAGTGGGCTCAGGTAAGGCTGTGTATGGGTGTGTGTAAAGCCGGGGCTGCTGACCGTTTTCCCGGGGCCCAGCACTAGAGTTTCCCCCCTCTTTCTCTTACATACTACCTTGCTCTCTCACCCACCTCCTCACACTCCCCCCTCCCCCATGTACTTCTCACCCCTCACTCCTCTCCCCTTATCCCTCTCACTTCCCCCCTTATCCCTCTCACTTCCCCCCCTTTTCCCTCTCACTCCCCCCCTTATCCCTCTCACTTCCCCCCTTATCCCTCTCACTCCCCCCCTTATCCCTCTCACTCCCCCCCTTTATCCCTCTCACTTCCCTCCCTTATCCCTCTCACTTCCCTCCCTTATCCCTCTCACTTCCCCCCTTATCCCTCTCACTTCCCCCCTATCCCTCTCACTCCCCCCCTTATCCCTCTCACTCCCCCCCCTTATCCCTCTCACTCCCCCCCTTATCCCTCTCACTCCCCCCCTTATCCCTCTCACTCCCCCCCCTTATCCCTCTCACTCCCCCCCTTATCCCCCTCACTCCCCCCCTTATCCCTCTCACTCCCCCCCTTATCCCTCTCACTCCCCCCTTATCCCTCTCACTCCCCCCCCCTTATCCCTCTCACTTCCCTCCCTTATCCCTCTCACTTCCCCCCTTATCCCTCTCACTCCCCCCCCTTATCCCTCTCACTCCCCCCCCCTTATCCCTCTCACTCCCCCCCCTTATCCCTCTCACTCCCTCCCCCTTATCCCTCTCACTCCCTCCCCCTTATCCCTCTCACTCCCTCCCCCTTATCCCTCTCACTCCCCCCCTTATCCCTCTCACACCCCCCCCTTATCCCTCTCACTCACTCCCCCCCTTATCCCTCTCACTCACTCCCCCCTTATCCCTCTCACTCACTCCCCCCCTTATCCCTCTCACTCGCTCCCCCCTTATCCCTCTCACTCTCCCCCTTATCCCTCTCACTCTCCCCCCTTATCCCTCTCACACTCCCCCCCTTATCCCTCTCACTCACTCCCCCCCTTATCCCTCTCACTCACTCCCCCCCTTATCCCTCTCACTCACTCCCCTTATCCCTCTCACTCCCCCCCCTTATCCCTCTCACTCCCTCCCCCCCTTATCCCTCTCACTCACTCCCCCCTTATCCCTCTCACTCACCCCCCCCCCTTATCCCTCTCACTCCCCCCTCCCTTATCCCTCTCACTTACTCCCCCCTCCCTTATCCCTCTCACCCCCCCCTTATCACTCTCACTACCCTCCCTCTTAGGATCCCACTCCTTCAACACCCCCCCCACCCCCCCGCCACTGGCCACACAATTCCATCGCACACAATTCCACTGCACACTCGCACAATTTCCCTGCCTTCACAATACCCACACAATAACCCCCCACCACCACCACCACCACAATACCCCCACACAATACATACCCCGCTCTCACGATACTCACACAATTCACACCCCCACCACAATATCCAACCCACACCATATACATATGTATAAACACTTCCGATGCGTGGAAGGGAGGCCCGCTACAGCTGGGGGGAGCTGGGACCCGACTGCTGGATGCAGAAGTTGGGCCCCAACTCTGGCTGGCTCCAACTTCCAGTGCCGACCGGGGCCCCGCTGCAGCCACTGGGCCCGGGACAACTATCCCAGCTCTCCCCCCCTGTTGGCGGCCCTGTGTAAAGCTACAAGATCCTGGTTTCTAATTTTAAAACAAAATGTAACTATACAAAAGTGTGCATTGCAGGTTTAATCACAGTTTAGATATAGTAAACTTTTGGTGAATAAAAGAAAAAAAAATAATCAATAAACACAAACATGCATTCATTGAAACCCATCATCGGTGCAAAGCCTTCAACTTAAGGCACCTTATTGCACATTCAAATGAATAGGCGATAAAGTGCCTTATGGGTGGGTATCAGTTAAACAGTGGCACATAGATGTAGGTTTACTAAAGATTGTTAAATCAATTATAATACTGGCTGTTATATAAGAAAACAAAAATAACATGCAATATTTTTGCCAATTTAACGTGCAATTAGCTAAGAGTTCTATGTGCACGGTAACTCTGCCATGCTGACCTTATTTGCATACATACATTTAGGCTGCGATTATACAGAAAAACGCCCGTGTGTCGCCCATAGCGACACCGCGCGGCGCAAAAAAACAAGTTTCATTCATACGTGGTAAGTGGCTATACCAAATTCAGCGGTCTCCCCGCTTGCTACTGCAAAGCGGGAGACAGTTGATGCGTTTTCAAAATGAGTTTTTGCGCCGCGTGGGGGCGACACGGCGGGTGTTTGTCTAATCGCAGCCTCTGTGATGATAGAGCAGATCTGAGTCACAATCGTGATTTTCTTAATTAGAACCGGAAATCTACATATAGATGATAAAACTTTGCTACCAAAGGCTATCATATTAGTCCTCATTACAGATCCCGTGGCTGCAAAGGGATTTCACCCCTTTTGATGATAGAGGGGCCACCTATGCCACTGCTTATTTGGCTATGAATGGGGTTAGGGTTGTAAAATGTGTGCTATATTTCTGCAATGTATTTTTCTTGCCTACTGTATGTAGTGGTCAGTATATACATAGAAGATAGCCTGGGTAGGTAACAAGCATTACCTGTAGCCCGATATCGCATGTATTGGACCTTGGTGAATAGTATGTGAATTAGTCATTTTGCCATAATTCGCTACAGATGTTGCTGACATTGCAGTGGCAGAAAAGCCCTCTGAACACTGCTTGGCCACTGACCATATGCCTTTATTGAATAGGTTGATGGGAAAAAAAAATAGGGGATATCTCCAATTTTTTTAAATATTGATTATAGTGAATCTCCCACATAATGTTTCAAATGAGCGTGGACATGCAGGGGACCACGTTGTGTTTGTCATGCTTCTAGCTTCGTTCCGTTGCAGGAGTTTCCATAAACATACATTTCAGCCTAATGCATTATGCAAAGTCTGGGCTTTTTTTGGGGGGGGGGGGGAGCAGTGACAGCAGTTCAGTCACTGACGGCTCCTTTGTCATTTTGGAATCTTTAGCCTGACCTCAGTCATTGGAATTGCGATCTGCTTTAAGATTCTCATGACCTCCACGATCCTGTGGATAATGGATTTAGTGTGAGTTCAGCACGCACTCAGAAAAACAGAATGACAATGTTGATCCCGTTTTCCTGGCATCCAAATTTGTCTGTGCAGTAGGGACCCAAAACATTGGTTATTTTAGGTCTGTGCTTTTTCACCTGATCACTCGTATATCTTGGGTTGATAAATGCCTTCTCTGTGGAGTAAACTTGTTATAGGCTGCCTCAGGGGGGATTCGAGTCCAGTCCTCAAGCTCTCCCCCCTCGAGCTGGTCAGGTTTTCAGGATGTTCCTGCTTCAGCACAGGTGGCTCAATTAGTCCCTGCTTCAGCACAGGTGGCTCAATTAGTCCCTGCTTCAGCACAGGTGGCTCAATCAAAGGCGCAGTCTTCTCTGATTTAGCCACCTGTGCTGAAGCTGGCATATCCTTAAGACCTGACCTTTTGTTTTTTGAGAACTGGAGTTGCGTACCCCATGGCTACCTAAGGCACTTACCACATGGACATCAGGTTGTACAGATCATTATGTAATGTGCCCGTAACCTACTAGGTTAGTGGTAGATTCATATAATCTTAAAGACGGTTGTACCCAAGTTTCCTTGGCAGGGAAGGCTGTAAATGGGTATTACATTATTTTTTTTTGTAAATGTTATTCCCTGATTTATAGTATTTTATAAACTAATTTCACTTTTTCCCCCCCTTTAAATTCTAGGTACTGTCTGCACTACAGAAAGATAACCGAGAAATGGAAAACAGAAGCCCCGCACTTAAACGCTGAAGCGTCACAATCTGGGGGGCGGGTGATGCTGTTGGGACGAATGGCCAGGCTGTTGCTTTTCCCCTAAAATGCATGCAGCCGGGGGCTGCCTTTCTAATTCAGGACTGTGTCTCAACACTGGAATTGGCCTTAAAACATTTAAGCCCATTGTTACTATGCGGGAGTTTTCCATACGACACCTTCAATAGCATCAGAAGACTCCTTCACTTGAATGGACGCTGCAAGGTGTCTTATGAAAGGGCACCGCGTAGCGAATACGGGCCTTCATCTCGAAGGCCAAGCCTTAATATGTGCAGTAGAGTGAATGGCCGTATATTTGTGAATTGTATTCCGTTTTGCATTATGAACAACCAAATCCACCCGTTTAAGATTTACTCTTCCCACCACGTAGGAACCTTTGTTTGAGCAAATACTGGAATTGGCCAAGTGTTAAACCCCATGAAATAGTGCTGGGGAGTAGATGCTGACCTGATTGTAGTGGACATTGCAAGCAACAGAAGAAGAAAAACGGGCATTATTTGTTGTTCCACCTACCGTTTATTTTATTTCCAGTAAAGAATTATTAGATGCCATTTCTCAGTAACATTTTAAGGGGCATTTACCAAAGATAGCCTCATATCTGTAAAAATGTCAATCATTTAATCAAAGCAAGAATAACAAAAAGTACAGATGAAAATCACTGTTGAAGGTTTAAAGCCATAAGAAAAGGAAAAAAAACCTGAAAAACACTGGAGTGTCTCTGAGCACACGGATGGATTTTTATGCAGCTATGGCAGGGCGATGAAGCAGGTTTTCATAGTACATAAACATTATGTTTAAAACCATTTTGGGAAATAGTAGACTACTTCTAAAAAAAAATATTATTTTGGTTTTAAACGAGCCCAATTCTGAAAAATCACACATCATTATAAAGTATAAGTATTTAAAGTAGTCACATTTAAATGTAGTTGAAGATGTAAAGGACCATAAGACTAAACATAATTCCTGTACAGTTACTTTTGACACAAATTATTATTATTATTATTATTTTTTAAAGCGAAATATAAATAAAAAGTTTGAATAGTGGTCTGGGAAGAAAGTTGTCCATTCAATAAGCGTGAGATCAGCGCCATTACAAGTGCGAAATTTGAAACTACTTCATCCAGTTGTTATGATCTTTCCATTACTTTCTGTTCATAATTTTTTTTTTTAAAGATGGATTCTGTGAACAAATAGCGTAGCCATGCATTCCTTACGTGTAATAAATAAGCACTTTTATAGGGTTAATACTGGAATTTCCGTGTATGATCAAAATGTGTCTCTTGTTTTTAAATGTAGCACACAGAATGATATATGTACAGCTTTGCGTACCACCAAAGTTTCATAATAATTTTTCCATTCTACAAATGGTCAGCATAAACCTTTGATAGGCTTACACTTTCACGTATGCCCATCAAAGCCTTTGAACATATGATTTAATCTTTACTCAAAAAGTCATTCCTTTTTCAGACTTTTGCACGGTATTTGGAATTCTCCGATTCCGTTTGGTACATCATCTTTATCGCAGCTCTCTGTGTTCTGGTAAAATAGTTCATGTTTGATTTTTGTAAACATCGCTTGTGTAGTATTTTCACCAATCATGTTGGCTGCAAAATGGGTCTGGGAGGTGAAATGCGCATTAGGCCCAAATTTACTAAACACTGTACCTTAAGGCACACGTATCCATGCACTGACTAAGGCCGTGCTTATACAGTCGTGACGGAGACGCGACGTCGCCCAAAAACAAATGCATTGTCACCGCCGCGTGCGCTTATAGTAAGCGCGACGTGGCGACGCGATTTTTTGCAGCTGGGAATATTTGATTTTTCAGGGGCTGTCGCCTCATGTGACAGCCCCTGAACCAATCAGTAGCCTGGTCGCCCGCGCCGCCGCCGCAAAGCGAAATACAACTTTCGCTAGCAGCGATGGGTGACGTTGCGTCGCAGGCACTATACGCGCGGCCTACGGCATGACACTTTCTATAAATATAGGCCTGAGCAAAGGTCTACTGTCCTACATCATCGGGTTGAAAGTTTTTGGGGGAGAGGCATGGATAATGTGGACTTTTTCCGTCCCGCAGAAAATAAACATACTGTACCATACTGTTGAGCACATCTGCCCACCTAAAGTGCAGTTTGCTTACTGAAAAACCAACATATTAAGTAGCTGCAATACACAGACCTCTACATATTACTGGTTCTGTGTGCTGCTCCTTCTGCCCACTTTACAATGGCAGCTGTTAGGAATGTGTCACAGAAGACGGTCTCAAATGTTTTAAAGTGTGATAAAGGGCATTTGTTCCAGTTGCTTCATAGAAGGTTGAAGAGTCGATGTATGTTGTGTTTAATTTCCAGAGTGAATGTGTTTAGAAAAATGATTTGCTGCTTTCTATTAGCTCTGTGGTACTTAATGCCTCTTAGTCTCCTCCAGATGTAATGCAAAAAAAAGTCCCACATTGTTGGCTTTGTGCCACAAAATAAATGTAACCGTTTTGCATCTTGTTACCAGTACCCACACTATCAAGAGTATCAGGGTCTTTTATCGTTGGCACTCTTTGCATATTACTGTTTTTGGTGAGCGTTGCAAATTTTATTTTTCTGTCCAAGAGAATGTGTATACTTCTAAAAAGGATATATAGGTATTTGCTATGTTGCGTTCTGTGTTTTTGTTGCGCATTTATGTGTATATATAAAAAAAAAAAACCTGGTGAATGCAATGCCGATATTCCATTATGCACACCTTACAGAAGAAGTTCAGCTGGGAGGTTTTGCACGTGCATCAGTGTACTATCGCGTATTGGGACAGGTGCGAAGTACATTACTTAACCAGCTAGGACTATACCAAATTTTCAATTGAGAACTGGAAAGGATGACAAAGGGTCTGAACTCCAAACTCAAGACCCCCCAACAGATCAGGTTTTAAGGATATCCCAGCTTCAGCACATTGTGGCTCAATCACAATGATTGAGCCACCTGTGCTGAAGCTGGGATATACTAAAAAGCTGACCTGTTGGGGGGATCTTGAGGACTGGAGTTCAGACCCTTTGTCCTAGTTCATTCAGGGACCATAAAATATGCCATTTATTTGGTTCCGACATAGTGGGCGTTTATCTTATTAAATGTATGACCATCATTGCTCATTTTACTGTAGGCGATACGGAAACGTTTGTACTCTTTGATGCTCTAAGCTGGCAAATGCTGTTTCATTTTTTTTTTTTTTTAATATCATTTATCCATACGCGTATGCTTCATGCCCTCCCTTTTCACAATGAGTGGATGCTCTAGAGCAGGACTGGCTAACTCCAGTCCTCCAGGGCCACCAACAGGTCAGGTTTTAAAGATATACCTGCTACAGCACAACAACTGAGCCACTGATTCAGCCACCTGTGCTGAAGCAGAGATATCCTTAAAACCTGACCTGTCGGTGGCCCTTGAGCACTGGAGTTGGCCACTCCTGCTGCAGATGATGCAGGCATCCCTCCTCATTGTCGCAGACTTCCTGTCTAGTGACAGATCTGATCTCAACGGAATTTTGAACACAATAACGTAACGACAGAGTATTGGCATTGCAGAATAGTCCAAACTCTGTTCCTTTCCAATTACATGAAGCCTGAAAGGAAGAAGAGCAAACTAAAACGGTCCTCACTGGGAAATTCCCAATATCAGTCCTCAGCCACTTTTATGAAAAAGGACAGTTCGATGTCGCTGCTGCTTTTAAAAGCGGATTATGGTTCCTCCAACCATTTCCATTTAAGAAAGTGGACAATAATTATGCAATATTCGCAGTATGCACATTACGTGGAATCAAAGAATACACATTCAATGTATTATATACTGACGATAGGGTGACGATGTGTATAGCATTAAAGAAGTACAAACTGAACAAATAAGCAAGTGTAAGATGTTTTCTCTAAGTCGTATGAGGAGGAATAAAATTCAATGCAATTATCTCGAAGAACGGTTTATAATGTATAGTTTACTGTGTAAAAAATGTTTAATTTAGGGAAAATGGTGTATCCAAATTAAATTGTACTTTTTTTCAAGTGTAAATATATGGTTTTAGTAAATAAAGTCATGTAAAACCTTTGTGTTTGTAGTTTTCAATATATTTTGCGCACGCCAATGAATAGAAGTGATTGCGTCAGAGTGGCGCACACATACTCTGCGCAATGTGGTGGCACCGCGACCTGGGTTTACGGTGCAAAGCCTTCGAGCAATGTCAGGCCTAGTCCTTTGATTGGTACCAAGACATATGAGAAACAGGAGTGATACACTAACATATAGACCGATTGATGGTGATATAATACCTCATTTATTTTGATGTCTTTTTGATCAGTTCCAATCACAATCAGCAGCTATGTATATGGTATATGCTATTGCAAGGTATGAAAGGCTCCCTAGCAATTATTATTCCCTTGTGCCAACAAGGTTTGCTCATACGCACACAAAGTGGAAAAGTCAGAGCAGTCTGCAGTCCTCTTACTGAGCAGCACACATTGAACTGGTGCTGGACATTCAGTACCTAAATAATTTTTTTTTAAAGTGGAACACCCACCAATAGCTGCTAATATCAATAAAATAAATGTATATATATCTTTATATAGCTCCATCCAGGTACATGGCGCCTTACAATACACGTAACATTAAATTATAACCATGCCTATAGCCTATAACATGAACAAGTATGTATCAGAGGTGGAAATGGGCCAGTTAGTTGCACAGTTTCAGCTTCGCTGTTACATTTGTGGATATGAGTGTACTGATAAGCAGTGTATACCTATGCATTTCTGGCTATAAAATGAGTAGGGGCAAGAAATGTGCCTCTCTTAATATGCAGTAAAATTGCAATGTGTGTACTTTTCAGTTGCAGTTGTCTATGCACTGAATATATGGGGTTTGATGTACAGCAGGGCCTCGGGCTTTGGCGGGTTCAGTTCTACGGGCCCGCCGCAAAACGAAAATCGCCAGAAAGCAGAACCAGCGATTTTTGGAATGTGCGCATGCGCAAACAGGCAATTCCCCCCTTCTGCGCATGGGCAACCTCCGTTCTGCGCATACGCACCCTCGTCAACTGCCCGTTCTGCGCATGCGCGACCCCTGACTTCCCCGGTCTGCGCATGTGCAGACATGGCCGTATCAGCGGGGCGCTGAGAAGCGGGGCCTACCTGTGCTGTATATTGGTATTTTAATTACATTATTGCATTGAAATGTCTCCATGGGATTTTTGTGACCACTAGTAATATTTCACATATTCTTGTAATTGTCGGCAGAAAGGGGGTTTTCTTGGGAAAATGTCTGTCTTGGGTGAATTGGCTGGGATAGAAATGTCAATGTATTATTATTGTTATTAAACAGAAGTATAAATAATGTATTTGTATGTGATAAGTGCATTGAAATACTGAACAAATGACTGGAAATCAGAGAATGGTACAAAACACGATAATTTAGACTAGTGATGTACCTGGTCCTAAAACATACCCAGCTGGGTAGGTTTGGGGGGGAGGGGGGAGGGCGGTGGAAGAGAGCGGTAAGTGCAGGTCTGTGGAGGAAGAGGAGCAGGACAGCAGCCTGTGGCGGAGGGAGAGGAGAACAGCAGTTGGCAGTGAAGGGAGAGGACGGCAACCCGTGGTGGCGGGAGAAGAACAGGACTCCTGCTCCACTCATATGGTCCTCTTCTCCTGCCGCCACTGGCTACCATCCTCTCCACCGCCCGCTGTCCTCTGACAGCCGACATCCTCCGCCGACGTCTGCTATCCTCTGCTGCTCTGCTCTTGTCATTCTCCGTCCTCTTCTCCACCGTCCCGGAAGAAGGGGGGTGATTGTGGAGGAGGGCTGGGGGAGCAAAGCAGGATGGAAGTACCCAGTACCCAGCACCGGGTTCCTGGGCCAGGTCCGGGTAGTTGAAATATGACCGGGTAATTTCCGGGTACATCACTAATTTAGACTGTTATAAAACTGAGCAAGATACTGCTTAGGTTTGCTACTCTTTCTAGGTACAATATGACGACACACAGCGCACATATACAGACACATTTTGCAAGGCCAATTGTCGGCATTGGAGATGGGCAAATCTGTTCATATTCGAGCCACAAACGCTTCACCGATTTTTGAACAAAATTCAATTTGCACAAATATTCATGGGTGGTTTGGACAGTTAAAAATTTGGGCGAATCCAACTGAAACCGCCATCATTTTCCCTTTGAACGAATGTTATGACTGCTATATATATCCCCTGAAACCTCACTTCAAACAACACCTGGGATACTGGTATATGCTAATAGGATATGCAAAGTGTATTTGAATGACTCCTATTGGCATATATCCCAGATATCTTGTGTGCTCTGTTTTAAGTGTAGCCCTGTGTAATTTTGAGGTTACATGCCTTTCTCCTCCTGTGCAATAATCCCTGTTAAAAGGGCAGGTTTGCCAGGAGTGATCATGGGGTTTGCCCTCATCTCCTGTGATGCATATTGTTCAGTGAAGGAAGTGACATCAGGCTCTGTGTCCACTAACAGTGACACAGGGGTGGTGCCTACTGAATCTATATAATATGCAGCACGTCCTGAATTTAGTGTGTGTGCCTCACCATCTGAGTGAGGCGAGTCTATTCAGCAACCTGTCAGGGCTCTGGCAGTGTTTGTGGCCCTCCCTTCAGGGAGTGGTGTGGAAGACTATACCTCTTACTTCATTAGGGAGTAGGGGAAGAGTTAGACCTGCTTTCGGGGCCCTTGCCTGGGAGTATAAGGTCAGGGACTTCCTTTGGGTTGGCAACCTGAGAATGAGTGGCTAGACGACAAAGCCACTATGATGGGCGGCTGTCCATGTCTGCTGTTAATAAAGGATGCCAAAGAAAGAACGCTTCTGTCCTGTGTGTGGAGTCACTAAGAAAGAAGGTGCACATAGATATACTCTTTCAGAGACTCCTCCCTGCTACGCTGGGGGTCTGGAAGAGACGGAGGCGCTGTACCATGAGTGGGTATAACTCAGCATTACCTCAAAAGCTAGTCCTGATGCCATTCCCCTTAATACCATCAAGCAGGTGCACCACACTATAGCCATGTGTAACCAGAGTAGTATTTCCCTAGAGGGGCCAATCTGCGATTGGGGGGGGGGGGAGGGACCCGTTACGTAAGCACAGATGTCTCTTCCTGAGGGACGTTTCTTGGGATTTATGTAGCCTTTAGGACTCTAGTAAAAGAGGTCTCTCTTTCTCAGCGAATGATTGGCTAATCTCTAATCCGTATGCTGTTTCTGTTAAGAGCAATGCATATTCACGAATGGTGCTACAATCACGTAGTAGTTCAATTAAAAGTATTTTAACTTGATGATAAGGTTTATTTTCTCCTGTCGGAGAAACATAACATTGGTATTTATGTTGATGTACCACAAGGATTCTCTTCCCTCTCCACACACAAGGACTGGGTGACTATCAATTTTGCTGGCTTCAAATATTACTTCTACACAGATCATGGTAAAATATACCTATCCACAAAATCTCACACCTTCAGTTCAATCCAGAGTCTCTGCATGTCTAAAACGTAGCTACTCATACTTAGTTGAACCAGACTCCGTACTCTCCCTGACCCACTCAAATAGTTAATAGCGGCACCATCTATCCAGTCACCATTCGATTCCTCCCGCTCCACCTTCCAATTTCACATGCTTGCAAAATCTTGATGTTCATTCTTCGCAATATTGCCAAGCGTCTCTGTACAGCTGTTATTCTAATGTGTTGTCTTATCCTCTCCTGTATGAATTGAAGTAATCTACTACGACTGGTTTCTCTTCCTCCCAATCTATCTGAAATGTTGCAGCTAGAATCATCTAACTTGCTAGGGGAAACAATCCTACTAACCTCCCTCCCCCTAGCACATTTGACCTCACGGTGAGTTACACTTTCGGTACGTCAGTGGCGAATTTCCCTTTAGGACCGGTATAGGGTGGCAATATTTGGAGGCAGCAAAAATGTCTGCCGCCATATACAGATGCAGCGCTCTCGGGCCTGATGCGAAGGAACTTACATGTGGCGGCCACCTCCTTGCTGCTGCCGTACTTCAGGTATACTGGAAAAGAGACCCCCGCTTCAGCTACAAATAGGTCATGGGTTGTGGTGCTCCTCTGGGTTAGATTAAGGATATCAACTAGACGAGAAAAAGAAAACCCAGTTGCGGGCACTCTTCCACCCTACTGTGTATATCCGTTCTCCCTTAATATAACTGCAGTGGTAACCATGTATCTGTCATCATAACTCTGCCCAGGACATACTTGAAAACGAGAGGTAACTCCCAATGTGTTACTGCCTCGTAAAACATTTAATAAATAAATAAAATACTGGATGATATACGATAGTAGATTAATAAACTTTATTTACAAAAATAAGTGAATAAAATAAGGGGTGTTAAAATCGAACAACGACGCAGGAAAGTTCCATACTTCAGTACTAGGGTAGGTACTGGGATCTGGTAAGTATATGTAGGGGCTATGAAGTACAGTACAGTTTTGGGCGCCTACTAAGATTATATAAAATAACAGACCGTGTAACCCCACAAATATGTTGAGGGGAATATTCCCGTGCCATTGATCGATTTTTAATACATTATTTTATTCAATTATTTTTGTAAATAAAGTTTATTAATCTACTATCATGTTATTCAGTAAGGTGGCAGTGCCCCCACAACTGGCATTTATTTTTCTCGTCTAGTTGCCGCCCTACTTCTCCTTCTGAATCGCAGAGTCAAATGATGATGCACGGCGTCTTGTTGCCGTGGCAACGTGATGTTGCACCATCAAATGTCTTGTTGCGTTATGGCAACGCGACGCCACGTTGATGACACCACGGCGTTATTTGACGCTGCGATTCAGGAGGGCGGCAGCCACATGTAAGTGCTTAAGGGTGGCGAATCTTCAAATCCGCTGCTGATCACTAGATCCCCCCCCCCCTCCCTCTTACCTTCTCTCCAGCATCAGCGTCGTTATTTGACATCATGGCCATATGATGTTAAGGTGCCATGACACCGCGATGACATGGCGACGTGTCGCCAGAAGCCGGCTGAAAGCAGGTATAGAGTTACAGAGGCCTTGCGCGCTCCCCTGACATTTAATTTAAATGTTGTGGGGAAGAGCGTGGGGCCTCTGTAAGCGCCACGCTCCCCCTAAAAATCTCACGCTCTCCTGCTGGAATTCCTCTCCAGGCTTCCCATTCAATTCTACATCACCTATAAACGTTCTAACTGTGAAAGCTCCACATTTCTCTTTCCTCTATCTGTTTTCATTTATTGTCATAGCCCTTCTCATTCCACCCAGCATTCTCCCTTCGCAAACTGCAATGCACTTCCATGTAACAACCTCATTCGCAACAAACAAAGTTGACATAACCTGTGAATTCTGGACACCGGAATTGAACTACAGTATGGTTCTCTCGTTTTTCCCTGGTTTTATAAGCGGCAGTACTAAAAGATAGTAATGAAGGTCACCAGGAACTTTTCTCTTGCAATCAGACACACTTTATTTACACAGCATTGCAACATACTTCTTCCCTGGGTGCCCAGGCAGCACATGGCTTGTCACCTTTAACATCTGTGGATATCGGCAATCCCTTGCAGGGTACATGGGGCATTCATATATACCACCAGGACTCTTGTCAGGGGCACACTCTCATTCGAGGATCCACATCCTGTCACCTTCTGCAGAGCCCTCCTAGTCCCTACCTTGGTTGCAGGTGTGTATTTGTGGACCTGTATTTAGGCAGCTCTATTATGATACTATGAGGCCCTATTTAAGGCACCTCTACTGAGTATCACACACATCCCCAGAATTGGGTAGGACACTCCATCATGTGGTCCTAAGATCAATAAGGGACGCTTTCCCTAAATGAAAAAAATAATAAAGGTGACCATGCTCACTAACATATAGTTCCCGAGACGAAACGTGTCAGGACACGTGACTATGTTTCTAGCAACTAAGTCTATCATCACGCATCCTTGGTGAGTTGCCACAGTGTCGTTCTGTGGCTAACGAAATGCTTTTATTTGTGCGAGCTTTCGAGATACACTGATCTCTTCTTCCGGCGATTTTACAATGAATGAAGCAAGCAAAAGGTATACTTAAAAACAGTGTCTCTTGGAATGTTGTCTGTGCTAGTCCTTCCCCCGGTGTGGATGTGTTTTATGGCTAGAGGTATCAAAAGGTTCCTGAAAGCAAGTGATGTAAGAGTGTGTGGGTGTATCTGTGTGAATATAAATGAATGGAGAGCCCACAGTATATACAGTGCTTTACAAAAGGTGTGTGTGGAGTGGGAGTGGATATAAATGGTGTGTGTAGGTGTGGAAATGTGAGAGATTGTAGCACAACTAAAAGTGTGTGTGGATACTATGTGGTCCCTATTGGTGTATAGGGATGGAAAAACAAGGAGTATTAGTATGTGTAAGAGACAGCTGTGTGTGCATACATATAGCACAGTATGTACAGACATGGCCTACAGCGTTCATGGGAAGAGAGTTCACTTGTGTCAGTAATGACTCATAAAATTTCGATCTCTGTTTAGGCCACTGCTAAGTGTCCCGAACAGTTGCATAAATTTGTATTCATGCAACCGTCTACCTTTCGGTGTTTTAAGATTACCTTTGAGTATGGCAACCCTCAGATCGTTCATCTTATGGCCAGAGTCAGAGAAATGTTCGCCGACAGGACCGTCTCTTGTTCCGCGCGTGATGCTGTGGCGATGCAGGTTCATTCTCTTATTTAGCCCCTGACCTGTCTCACCTATGCAGTAGCAGCCCCCTGGGCATTTCATGCACATGATGAGGTACACGACATTGCTGGAAGAACAGATGAACCTTCCTCTGATTTTGTATTCCCGATTCCTGTGTGGTATTTGTATTGTGTCCGCTGTGAAGAGCATTGCGCAGGTTTTGCATCTTGGGTCCTGGCATGGTTTAATCCCACATTCAGTTGTACTGCTGTATACTATATATATATATATATATATATATATATATATATATATATATAGTAATATATACACACACACAAATATCAGTCCAGAAACAAGGCACTCACATATGCGTCGATAAAGGTTGTATATAGAGTGCAGAGCATCCAAGGCAACACATCTGATATTAGAAATCAGGACAGGCACAACAAGATCCAAAGGTGAAATGTATTCCTCAACCTATTAAGCCCCTAAATGTTTAAAAACAAAGAGTGAACTTTATACAACTACTGCAGCGGTCATATCCCTGACGTTACCATGACAACGCTAGGGTATATATACGCCTCTCTCCTTGAGGGGCGTTGCCACCTTGAGAAAGTGTCATTGGATGCGAAACGGCTGTCAGTGTGCTACGTTATCACGTTCGAGGCATACCTGTGACCCCGGAAGTAACTGAGCATCCAGCAGCCGGGTCTACGAAAGTTCATCTAGATTCATGCATGCTCCCCCTGAGCATTGCAAGGGAGCCATTCATTATGCTACATTTGTACTCTCATCAACGGAGAGTTTAGTTGTTAGCAATTAGCCTTCAACACGGAGCTCCACGACTTTGCCCAACCACCCAGGTGAACGCTGTTCTTATCCTTGGCACACTCTTTTGTTGAGTCCTGGGTTGCTATGTGTTCACGTTAATAACGGGATATTATCCTACTGTGACTATAGTAGGTAGAGTCATGCACGCCCCTCCCTGAGCTGTGCAAGGGAGTTACATATAAGCCTCCCAACAGAGACCTCTCCCACAGGGAAACTAGTTACTAGCTATCAGCCCCTAACATTTTAGCCTTGTGACTTTCATCTATACAACAACTGTCACAACATGCCCACCTGAAGGGAGAATACTACTTTTACCATGGGGCTAAGCTGTTATCAATAGGTTACTTCAGACCATTATACAGTATTGTATGTCTTTATTTATATAGCGCCATTAGTGTACATAGCGCTTCACAGTAGTAATACACGTGGTAATCATATAAATAACAAATAATATAAATAACAGGTCATGGGAATAAGTGCTTCAGACATAAAAGTAACATTAAGGAAGAGGTGTCCCTGCTCCGAGGAGCTTACAATCTAATTGGTTGGTAGGGAGAACGTAGAGAGAGAGTAGGAGGAAATTCTGGTAACTGCGTCCAGTATTATCCACAGTGCTATTCATATGCTTCTTTAAGCAAGTGTGTCTTAACATGGGTCTTAAAGGTGGATAGAGAGGGTGCTAGTCGGGTATTGAGGGGAATGGCATTCCAGAGGTGCGGAGCAATCAGTGAGAAAGGTTTAAGGCGGCAGAGGGCTTTAGATACAAAGGGGGTAGAAAGAAGACATCCTTGAGCAGAACGCAAGAGTCGGGATGGTGCATAGCGAGAAATTAGGGCTCAGATGTAAGGAGGAGCAGAAGAGTGTAAAGCTTTAAAAGTGAGGAGGAGAATTGAGTGCGAGATGCGGGATTTGATCGGAAGCCAGGAGAGGGATTTCAGGAGGGCAGACGCGGAGACAGATTTAGGAAAGAGTAGAGTGATTCTGGCAGCAGAGTTTAGGATAGAATGTAAGGGAGACAGGTGAGAGGCAGGAAGGCCGGACAGCAGGAGGTTACAGTAATCAAGACGGGAGAGAATGAGGGTCTGAATCAGAGTTTTAGCAGTCGAGCAACAGAGGAAAGGGAGTATCTTTGTGATATTGCGGAGGAAAAAGCTACAGGTTTTAGAAATGTGTTGAATGTGAGAGAGGAGCCGAGTGGGACCCCTATGTAGCATGCTTTGGCTACTGGGTGAATGATCGTACTTCCAACAGTAATGTGGAAGGAGGTGGTAGGGCCAGGCTTGGAAGGAAGTATGAGGAGCTCTGTTTTTGCCATGTTAAGTTTAAGGCGGCGGAGGGCCATCCAGGATGATATTGCAGAGAGACATTCTGAAATTTTGGCTTTTAAAGCAGGTGTAAGGTCGGGGGTTAAAAAGTAAATGTGTGTGTCATCAGCATAAAGGTGATATTTAAACCCAAGAGATGTTATTAGGTTACCTAGCGAGAGTGTGTACAGAGAAGAGGTCCCAGGAAAGAGCCCTGGGATACCCCCATAGAGAGATCGATAGAGGAGGAGGTGTTAGCAGAAGAGACACAAAGTACGATGGGAGAGGTAAGCGGAGATCCAGGATTGAGCTTTGTTCCGAATACCAAGAGTATGGAGAATGTGAAGGAGAAGAGGGTGGTCCACGGTGTCAAATGCTGCAGAGAGGTTGAGTAATATGAGCAGAGTGTAATGACCTCTGTCTTTGGCAGCATGGAGGTCATCAGTTATTTTAATACAAGACGTTCAAGGAGTTTAGAGGCAAAAGGCAGGAGGGAGACAGGTCGATAGTTAGAAAGACAGGTAGGGTCACGCTTGCTGTTTTTGAGTAATGGTATAACTGTTGCATGCTTGAGGGAGGAGTTAAAAATGTGTGTGAGCGTAGAGATTATAGTAGGAGCAAGAGGTTTTAGGAGATGGGAGGGAATGGGGTAAAGAGGGCAAGTGGTAAAGGGAGAAGAGGAGATCAACAGTGACTCATCCTCCTCTGAGACAGTGGAAAAAGAGTCCAGGAAGGCAGGAGGAGAGTTAGGAAGCGGTGAAGGATGGATGGGAGGAGTAAACAAAGGGGATGTTCTGACGTATGGATTCCACCGTTTCCTTAAAATAGTCAGCAAGGTCCTGAGGTGAGATGGAGGAAGAGGCAGCTGAGGGTGATTAGTAGAGAGTCAAAGACAGAGAAGAGTCAGCGTGAGTTAGACTTGTGCGTGTTGATTAGTGAAGAAAAGTAGGTTTGTTTAGCTTGAGAGAGGGCAGAGTTGAAACAGGATAGCATAAATTTGTAGTGAAGGAAGTCTGCGAGAGTGTCAGATTTCCTCCAGAGGCGTTCAGAGGAACGAGTGGAGGAACGCAGCATGCACATGTGGGAATTTAGCCAGGGTCTGGAGTTAGAAGGGTGAGGACGGCAGAGAGAAAGTGGGGCGTGTAGATCAAGAGAGGAGGGTAAGGCAGAGTTGTAGTTCCTGGACAGGTTGTCAGGGTCTGTAGCAGAACTGAGAGAGGAGAGGGAGGAGCGTAAAGTGGACTCAAAGACTGGTAGGTTAATAGAGCGCAGGTTTCTGCAGAACTGTGGGGTAGATAGAGGTGGAGAAGGGGAGAAGTGAGAGAGAGAGAATGAGATGAGGTGATGGTCAGAGAGAGGAAAAGGGGAAATGGAGAAATCAGAGAGATTTTTTTTAGTGAAAACCAGTTCTAGGTAGTGGCCATCCTTTTGGGTGCTGACTGCAGTCCACTGTTGAATGCCAAAAGAAGAGGTTAGAGAAAGCGGGAAGGCCAAGGGAGAGAGGATTCATCAATGTGGCAATTGAAGTCTGTAACAGGGGAGTTATCCCTGTTCAGGAAATGTGCCTCTAATCCAGCAGTGTGTTGGTTAACTGCTGGTAGTCAATTAACCAACACCACCTGCCTGATTAGGTTTCTTAGAAAAGCATGTCTTTGAGACAGGAAGTGAGATTATTCCTGAGTCTCACAAGTTGTGGGACTGACCATAGGGACAGATGTCTTGAGCCTGCCAGAAGAAAAACTGCACGCTGCTTGCAAGATACAGTGGAAAGCACTTCTGAACCTGAATGCTGATATAGCCTGAGGAAAAAGGCAGCAACCCAGGAACAGAGAAGACTTTCCCTCCAACTACAAGACAAACAGATAAGACTTTCCTTTATAAGACTTTGTATCTGCACATATCAAGATATATGTTTGGGGCTGGGAGACATGCTAATCTAAAGCAAGTTGTGGACTGCATAGGTTTCACTAGACATACTCCCAAGTGAACAGAAGCTTTGTTTGACCCCTTGTTTGTATGATTTTCTTATGTTAAGGAAACAGGCGCAAAAAAAGCCTTATTTAATTTCACCTTAACAAGTCTCCATTGCATACCTCTGCACACGTCCTCCTACAAAGTCCCTAAGGAGAAGAACAAGGAGTCTGAGGAGAGAAAGAAAGAGAGCCAGGATTCAAAGTGAGAAAGGCAGGAGAGGGATGAGTAGAGGTAGGTGTTCAATAAATGACAGGGAAAGGAGAGAAGATCTGGACAGTGTGAGCCTCAAAGGAGGGAAAAGCAAGAGAGGGAGGAATAGGAAGGATTCGGTAATGGTAGAGAGGAGAGCAGGAGCCCCACACCTCCACCCCTGCCATCAGGGTGCAGTGTGTGGGAGAAAGAAAAGACACCATAAGAGAGGGCAGCTTCTAGAGCAGAGTCAGACTGAGTGAGCCAGGTCTCAGTTATAGCAAATAGGAGCAGAGAGTGAGATAGAAAGAAGTCATGCACAGAGAGGAACTTGTTAGAAAGGGAGCGAGCATTCCAAAGGGCACAGGAGAATGGGAGAATGGTAGGGGATGGGTATGAGGTTAGAGGGTTTGACACTAGAAGGAGTAGAGGTTGCATTTGGCAGGCAAGGACGAGAGCATGTAGGAATAAGGCAGGGACCAGGATTGGGAGAAATAGCTCCTGAAGCAAGAAGCATGGATAGAAAGAGAATGTGTGAGGATGATTTGTAAGGGTGTGTTTTAGTGCTGGGGGTATAGCTGTGTAGTGACAGAGGGCACAGGTAAGAAAGGAGTTCATGTGAACTGAGAAGTGGTGAAGGAAGGAGAGATGGAGATACATGAATAGAGTTAGAGACATACTGAGGCTGGTAGAAAGAAGTGCATAATTTGAGAAGTGAGGTCATAGCAAATATAAATAGTAAAGGCGGCATCACAGCAATAGTCATGTGCTGAGTTGTGTGGTCTGGTATAGATAATATCCTCCTTTCCAGCGTAGTTCAAATGCAGGAATCAGGGACAGTAGGTGTTGTCCACATCTGCACTTCTTTTGAACTTCCTTTTAAACTTCAGCTTTTCTGCTACTTACAATGTGCTACATGGAGATGTGCTGCAGTAGCACATATACATTAATATGGGAAGCAGGCATCAAGACACAATGTTAATAAATGTTGCGTAAAATGAGTGTATCTTTCAGCATGATACACCAACCTGTATGAGCTGCACTGTTTAGCAACAAGTTTTATTGGTAACAAAGGTTGCTACATATAATCATTACATGATCAGTGTGAACAGCGCATGAGCCATATTATATTGTGCTCTGTATAATCTTAGTACAGAATTGGCACCAACAATCTTCTTCACTGGGGTTTTGCACATGGTAGATCCTGGTATTGTACTCAATAATACCACACCTGCTACACAAGGAGTTTTTAATACATTTGTTCTCTAACCTTACCGAATTAACACTACACTATCAGCTATTGACAGTTATCGCTTTTTGAAAATACATCTACAGAGGGCACTACGGTATTTAGTTTGGACTTAAGGGTGACCATACCCCGTTTCATCCAATTATACCCTCTAGCCGGTCTTCAAAATACTATTTGGTAGTAGTGTTCAATATATTCAGGAAGGTGATTCTTGTTAGTGTGCCCACCATTATTTTATCATCATTATAACCAGTGTTCGACAAACCTATACATTTGCTCGCCCCGGGCGAGTAAATATTGGCCCAAGCAGCACACGTTTGGTACTAGGTGGCGAGTAGATTTTTTTGTGTGGCGAGTAGATTTTTTGGTGATTTGTCAACCACTGATTATAACTATTAAAGTTTGATTTTAAATATATCTCATCATTACATCCATTAGGAGTGCTACAATAGGGGCATTCTTTTCCAGCCTTATTCGCTTATAAGGTTTATGTACATATTAGCCCCAGCACCCTAATTCTTATTGAGTCGCTAGAGTGCTTTCTCCCTCTTCCCCCTTTCCCACTTGTATTATGTATATAGAGTGCAGAACATCCAGGTGTCAGTAAGGCAACACATCTGATGAGAAAACAGGACAGGCACAACAAGATCCAAAGGTGAAATGTATTCCTCAACGCTCCTAAATGTTTAAAAACAAAGAGTGAATTTATACACTGCAAACAATGAACTGTTTTTAATTTGAAACAGTGAAATCTAAAAAAAAAAGTTTTAATCTAGGCCAGGGGTGGGGAACGTCCGGCCTGCGAAATCATTTGGTCCGTCCCCCGTGAGTCAGGGGGTCCGGCCGTGTCCCTCGATAAATCCCGTCACCTGGTTACCACTGGGTGACAGGATTTTACGCGCTCGCGCTGCGCCTGCAAGAAAGGAGGGGGAAAAAAAACCTCCCCCTTTCCTGATTGGCTGCCGCGTGTTGGCATGTAAGGTTTTTTTTTTGGCCTCACATCAGCCCCCCCCCCCTCCCCGCACGTCCACAACAGAACAAGTCTGTGGAGGGAGAGACACCTCAATACCGACCTCCTTCTCCCCACACCGAGCAGCAGTTGCGGAGGGCACCTGCTCCGAACCCCCCCTCTGTGTGTCTGAGTGTGTGTGTGTCAGAGTGTGTGTGTGTGTGTGTGTGTCAGAGAGAGAGTGTGTGTGTGTCAGAGAGAGAGAGTGTGTGTCAGAGAGAGTGTGTCAGAGAGAGAGTGTGTGTGTCAGAGAGTGTGTGTGCCAGAGAGTGTGTGTCAGAGAGAGTGTGTGTGTCAGAGAGTGTGTGTCAAAGAGAGAGAGTGTGTGTGTCAGAGAGTGTGTGCCAGAGAAAGAGTGTGTGTGTCAGAGAGTGTGTGTGTGTGTGTGTGTGTCAGAGAGATAGAGTTTGTGTCAGAGAGAAAGTGTGTGTGTCAGAGTGTGTTTGTCAGAGAGTGTGTGTGTCAGTGTGTGTCAGAGAGAGAGATAGAGTTTGTGTGTCAGAGAGAGAGTGTGTCAGAGTGTGTGTGTCAGAGAGAGTGTGTGTGTCAGAGAGTGTCAGAGCGAGAGAAAGTGTGTGTGTCAGAGAGAGAGAGTGTGTGTGTCAGAGAGAGAGTGTGTGTCAGAGAGAGAGTGTGTCAGAGAGAGAGGGAGTGTGTGTGTGTGTGTCAGAGAGAGAGTGTCAGAGCGAGAGAAAGTTTGTGTGTCAGAGAGAGAGTGTGTGTCAGAGTGAGTGTGTCAGAGTGTGTCAGAGAGTGTGTCAGAGAGAGTGTGTGTGTGTGTGTCAGAGAGTGTGTGTGTCAGAGAGTGTATGTCAGAGTGTGTGTGTGTCAGAGAGTGTGTGTGTGTCAGAGTGTATATCTGAGAGTGTGTGTCAGAGAGAGGGTGTGTGTCTGAGAGAGTGTGTCCGAGAGTGTGTCTGAGAGTGTGTGTCAGAGAGGGAGTGTGTGTCAGAGAGAGAGAGTGTGTGTCAGAGAGAGTGTGTGTCAGAGAGTGTGTGTGTCAGAGAGAGAGAGTGTGTGTCAGACAGGGAGAGTGTGTGTGTGTGTGTCAGAGAGGGAGAGTGTGTGTGTGTGAGAGAGGGAGAGTGTGTGTGTCTGAGAGAGGGAGAGTGTGTCAGAGGGAGAGAAAGTGTATGTGTGTCTGAGAGAGGGAGTGTGTCAGAGAGGGAGTGTGTGTGTGTCAGAGAGAGGGAGTGTGTGTGTCTGAGAGAGTGTCTGAGAGTGTGTGTGTGAGTGTGTGTCTGAGAGAGAGTGGGTCTGAGAGCGAGAGTGGGTCTGAGAGTGTGTCAGAGAGAGAGAGTGGGTCTGAGAGAGAGTTGGTCTGAGAGTCTGAGAGTGACAGTGAGTCTGAATGGGTATGAGTGTGGGTCTGAGAGTCTGATTTCCCTCCCCCTGTCCGGTATGTGTGTGTGTGTGTATAGACACCAACCCAGTCAGCCATAGTCACCCACCACCCAAGAGTCAGTCAGTCACCCAAAGAGAAGCAGTTCCAGCCATCACATTAGTGGTGAGTTAATTAAATGTTTGACCAAATATAGCAGGCTAATTTTTAAGTTGATAATTTTGTATGGCCCTCGAATGATTTTTTAAATATCAAAATGGCCCTTGGCAGAAAAAATGTTCCCCAACCCTGATCTAGGTCCTTCTACCAAATTGTTGTTTTGATCTGTCTCCCATTTTGTAGTGTTCAAATCAAAGTCGGTAAAGGGGGATGTGAACATAAGGTCAACGGCCAGAGAATTGGAAATTGTGTTGCGGTCATCTGTAGAGAAGCCGGGGCGTGAAAAGGAGTCCTGTAGAAGCATCCTATTGATTTGGGTGACGTGATGCATTTTCTCATGCAAGGGCATCGCTAACCATGTTATACTTCGGAAATGAAAGATTGAATGCTCTATAATGCTCTTGCACTCTCCGTTTTAGTATTTTCATATAGAGATGCCAGATCAATGGAAACTTACAAAGTACCGTTATGCAGCACTTGATGAAATGCCAGCAGTGAATCTATTCTACATCAACATTTTTGGCCATATTTACTAAGCCATGCTACTCTTGCATGGCCTGTTAAATATGGCCTTGTATGGCCAATTCCAGTTAATGGTATGCAAGGGGTCATATGGAGTAACACGATTTAGTAAATATGGCTCAGTCACATGCATTGGGCTGTAAGATGTTTTACAGTATTTAATGTGTCTTTTCCAGTAGCACTTCTAAGTAAATATGACTGAAAGGGTTAAAATTACTAGTCTGTCCTCCATTTTGTCTGTTCTCCATTTTGTGAATTTATAAGCTATAGTTTGTAAGCAGTTTTAAAAGCAGTAGCTTGCATTTTTATCTAAGATATACTTCTGGGCGTGAACCCAAGAGTCTGTTCTCAGGAAGCAGTGGCCTTCGAGGTGTAACAGAATGTGGCGTGCTTTATTATTCCCAAGAGAAAAATCAGTTGCTCATCAGTTATATGTATTCTTGTTTAAACCAGTCCCATAACCCAGGTCGCTTTTGCCAAAAGTCTGTAATGCCTCTAACAGGTAGTGCAACGCCCCCAAAAGGACAGTGTAACACCTCCAATGTAACAGTGTACGCCCCTAAAACGGACAATGCTTTCTTTAGTCTATAAAAATGCAGCTCGAATAGCAATAAACTGAGAACTCTTGAATAGACCAACTTGTCCTGTGTCTTTCTTGGCGTTCTCCCAGACGTCTGCAGTTTGTGATAGCGGGAACAAACAATAGCAGTGCCAATGGTAAAAATCTCCCCGGGCGAGTACTAAGGCTAAAGTCCCTTCAACGAGGATCACCGTCTGTTGAGGTGCTGGAAACCTCACACGTAACCTTTCAATGACCTTATAAGTTTATACTCACTCATTAAAATGACAAGTAGGAATATTTTTTAAAATATATTTTTACCCATATTTGTTGTCTTATACATCATACTATGTTTCAGGTACATAACAATAAATGGGCTATCATGAGCTAGACATGAGACACTACAAAAAAAAAAAAAAAAAAAGCAGCGTGGGAAGGCTTTATTTCCTCATAAGCTTGACCTTATCTATTTTTTTCAATAGGCCTTTACTAGACAAAGTAAACTCAGCATGGCGGCGCTTTAGACCCTCCAGCCTCTGGCCCAGCTCTTCAGTGGCATCCACCTTGTCCTCAAAGTCCCTGAGAAGCAGATTGTTGCCCAGCAGCCCACATTTTTGTTTGAGCTTCAGGTTATCTATCCTTAAACTATCTCTAGCCTGTTTGGTTTTGGTCAGGATGTCCCTCTTGTGGGCTACATCTGCCTCCACCTCCATCAGCGTGTCCTTCTTGTCCTGGTTCTCGGCCTGCACAAACTGTAGTTTTTCTTTGAGGTGAGTTAGCACCTGCACTGTGCTAGTGATCTTCTTTCTGAGCTTAAGGAGCTCCTCGTTCCTCTCCTCAATCTTCTCGTTGTACGTCTGGTTCTCAATCTTCAATTGCTCAAAGTCTATAAGGTGCAACCCATCAGCCAACTCCTCTTTGGCCCTCAGGATGGATTCAAAGTGGCGGATGTTATTCTTCAGCTTGATGTTCTCCAGACGCACCTGGATTAACTCTTTTTCCTTCCGCTCCTCCTTGGTCTGTAGCTGCTCTATCACCTCAACTACAGCGGGTGAGGCGTGCTTCCCAGCACATCGATGGCGCATTCCGAACAGGGCCAACATTTTTTTTTGCTCTTGGAAACATGACCACTCCTGGTCCACCCGGTTTAAAACTTCCTGGCAGTGATCTCTCAGCTCTTCAGTCTGCCGTTGGTGAAATGTGGCCTCAAGTGTGTTCTGCTTCCTTAGCTCCTCGAGGGTGGACAGGTACTTAAGGTAGCGCTGCTCCAGGTCCGAAGTCTGCTTCTCCATCTCCGGTCGGGTATCTTCGCCCTTTTTACGGCGAAAGTACTCACACAGCTTGTTCTGGAGCTGCGCATTTTTCTGTTGGATCTTGTCCCGCTCCAAAACCGTTGTCTGGTATCTCTGAATCAGCTCATCTCGAGCTTGGTCCTCATCAGCCTCACTCTCCACTGCCTGTGGCGCTGTCTCCTCCTCATCCTCTCCCTGGGGCTCTGTCTCCCCCTCATCACCGTCCTCCTTATTTTCTCCCTGGGTCTCTGTGGTATCCCCCTCTGCCCCCTCCTCGGTGATGGTCTTCCCACCTCCTTCCTCAGTCCCTGCTGGCTCCTCGCTGGGCAGAAGGGCCATTTCCTCCTCACCGTGCAGATTGGGACTGGTCTCACTGCCTTCTGAATCAACAGCAGCAGGTTGTGTGCCTCTTTCCTTCCCAGTGACTGCATCTTCCTGCTGTGTAATGTCTTCCTCCCCGGTGCCTGCTGCCCTCAGCTCCTTCCCGTCTTCCTCCCCGGTGCCTGCTGCCCTCAGCTCCTTCCCGTCTTCCTCCCCGGTGCCTGCTGCCCGCAGCTCCTTCCCGTCTTCCTCCCCGGTGCCTGCTGCCCGCAGCTCCTTCCCGTCTTCCTCCCCGGTGCCTGCTGCCCTCAGCTCTTTCCCGTCTTCCTCCCCGGTGTCTGCTGCCGTCCGCTCATTCCCGCCGTCCTCCCCGGTGTTCGCTGGTGATGGTGCGTCTTCACCTTCCCGCTTCGCCTCCGATGTCACCGGCTCCTTGTCGCCATTTCCCCCGGTCTCCGGCGCTGTTGCCGGCTCCGTGCCGCCGCTTTCCGGTGCTATTACCGGCTCCGTGCCGCCGCTTTCCGGTGCTATTACCGGCTCCGTGCCGCCGCTCTTCTCCCCGGTCCCCGGCGCTTTTACTGGCTCCGTGCCGCTGCTTTCCGGTGCTGTTACCGGCTCCGTGCCGACGCTCTTCTCCCCGGTCCCCGGTGCTGTTACCGGCTCCGTACCACCGCTCTCCTCCGGTCCCTCCATGGCGCTCACCTTGCAAGCGCTCTTGTATATTTATGTTTCGCGGCGGTTTCCATGGAGACGGCATGCAGAGTGGGGGAGGGGCCACGGGTTGCGCGCTGCGCTCTTTCGCCATTGGCTAATAAAGCCGACGACGTCACGGTCAACCCCACTGTGCACTGCTAGTCCGCGCGCCTGTGCATTCAGAGCCAATCGTTCGCGAGGTCGGCGCGCGCCGAGTAGTCGCGCATGCGTAGTGTCAGGAAGGGGGAAAGACGCGGTGGGAGGGGCCTCCCCCTGCTCAGCACAACACCTCGGCGGCCAATATGGCGGACCTGGGGAAGAAGTACTGCGTCTACTGCCTGGCAGACGTGACCAGTCTGCGCCTACGCTGCACCGAGTGCCAGGACATCGAACTATGCCCCGACTGCTTCTCGGCCGGGGCGGAGATCGGGAACCACCGGCGGTGGCACGGATACCAGCTGGTGGACGGCGGCCGCTTCACCCTGTGGGGGCCCGAGGCCGAGGGAGGCTGGACTAGCAGGGAAGAGCAGCTGCTGCTCGATGCAATCGAACAGTTCGGCTTCGGGAACTGGGTGAGCAGGAGCAGTGCATGGAGCGCAGAGTGTGGGGAGGGAGATCCTACCTGCCACTATAGTACTCACTTATTAATAACACTACTGTATGTAACTGCCCTCTATAGTACTCACTTATTAATAACTACTGTATGTAACTGCCCTCTATAGTACTCACTTATTAATAACTACTGTATGTAACTGCCCTCTATAGCACTCACTTATTAATAACTACTGTATGTAACTGCCCTCTATAGCACTCAATTATTAATAAGTCTACTGTATGTAACTGCCCTCTAGCACTCACTTATTAATAACTCTACTGTATGTAACTGCCCTCTAGCACTCACTTATTAATAACTCTACTGTATGTAACTGCCCTCTATAGTACTCACTTATTAATAACTACTGTATGTAACTGCCCTCTATAGTACGCACTTATTAATAACTACTGTATGTAACTGCCCTCTATAGTACTCACTTATTAATAACTACTGTATGTAACTGCCCTCTATAGTACTCACTTATTAATAACTACTGTATGTAACTGCCCTCTATAGTACGCACTTATTAATAACTACTGTATGTAACTGCCCTCTATAGTACGCACTTATTAATAACTACTGTATGTAACTGCCCTCTATAGTACTCACTTATTAATAACTACTGTATGTAACTGCCCTCTTTAGCACTCACAAATTAATAACTGACTATGTAACTGCCCTCTATAGTACTCACTTATTTACAACTCTGACTATATGTAACTGCTATTAGTGTTCTACCAGAAGGATCCTACAGCACACAGCAGGGGCATTATTATTATTATTATTATTATTATTATTATTATTATTATTATTATTAATCTACAAACTACTAGTTAATGTGGACTTTATAATTTAACTTTTTTTTGTTTTGTTTTTTGGACTAACAATTGATATTATAAAATAAGCTTTCAGGAGTTCTCTCTCTTCCTCAGGTCATCATAATCTAAGGCAGATGAGGTAGATATATGTTTTATTCATGGATTATTCTGTAAATTAGTATTGCTTGACGAGAGGGAGACAGAACTCTTGAAAGCTAGGCCTAAAATATCAATTGTTCCTCCAAATAATAAAAGGTATCGCCTAGGACTAAAGTACTTATCTAGTAGAGAAATCCTACCAACACTCATTAACATTATTAATATTCACCCACGGCATATTATGTACTATAACAGTGATATATATATTCGCACACACACTGTGCATCCACTGCTAGAAAATATTTTTTCTAATCTTTTTGCCTACTCATCAGACTATCGGACCGATCCCAGGCTGTATAGTGTCTTGTGCCTATGGGGGGATCACATATATTTTAATAAGGCCTCAAACTGCACCTCCGTGTCTGACCGCTGTACCATCCTATACTGTCTACAAAGACAGCTAGAGCTTCCAAAGTCATGCTCCAGAATGCCTTGCCGCTGTGGATGTTGAGGGGAGCTACTTTGGCAGCTTCTGCTGTAATTGACAGCTTTACCACCCAGGCTAAGGTGCAGTTTTTGGGCTTTACTAAATGTGCAGTCCCCCCACGGGCTCAAGAACCCACTGTGATGCACCTCACAAACCCCTAGCGGTTCCCGTACCACCTGTTGGGAATCGCTGTACTAGAGGGATACTACCGGCACACAGCAAGGACCTTATTAATAATATCTAAGCTACCAGAACACAGGGACATTATTATCAATATTCATATCTACGAGAGGGATCCCACTAGCAAACAGCAGGGTCATTATTATCTACTAGAGGGATCCTACCATCTCACATGGACACTATTATTAGTGAGTATTTATCTGGCTGCCAACTCTTCCTTACTTAGCCGGCATTGCTTTTCTCCCAGATTATTAACATTTACCGAGTGCAGATTTGGGGGATAGTTTGGCGAGTTAGGGCAAGGGTTTGTCTGACATATTGGAATTAGGTCAGGGGTCTGCAACCTTTCGAAGAAGAGTCTTTTTTTTTTTTTGCCAACATATTTCGAGAGAAGCAACACAAGCATGAATATAAAAATGACGCCCACATGATTACGCCACATAAAAATGACGCCCACATGATTACGCCACATAAAAATGATCCCCACATGATTACGCCACATAAAAATTATCCCCACAGGATTATGCCACATAAAAATTATCCCCACAGGATTATGCCACATGAAATAACCACCTTTCCCCACTCCCACCCCCACAGAATTATCCCACATAAAAAATCCTGACAGGATTATGCCACATAAAATGACCTCCCTTCCCCACTCCCAAGGTATAATCACACACAAAATTATCCCCCCACATAAATATCCCCCACACACATACTTGCCGGACTATAATGATGCGGTCTGTCGGCGCTCCTATTTAGGTGCTGGCAGACTGGGGGTTGCGTGACGTGCATATCCCCACAGAGTGTTGACAAGCAGAATGAGCTTAAGCCGCGCACTTCCCCGATGAGTAGAAGACGGGCTTGTGCGGCGTGCACATCCCCGCAGAGTGGCTTGCGTGGCGTGCACTTCCCCGCAGACCGAGTGCCTACCAGCAGCTTACAACGTCAGCGAGCATGGGGAAGGCACTGAAGGCTCAATGGAGGAAGCACCTCCAGAAATGAGCCGCATGCTGCTCACAAGCCTCAGGTTGCTGACCCGTGGCTTAGGTTAACTGCTAAAATGTGAGATTAGAATAAGACTGACATAAGGTTAAGGTGACTCAACAAGAAAATAACTTCCACTTTATCTTATTTATAAAATGTTTTACGGGGAGTTACAAATACATAGTTAAGTGAACAGGGCTATACATTATATACATTGCATGCACAGCTTGATATATGCGTATGTAACAGTTACAGACACGATTAAAATGTGAGACAGCTTTAGTTCTGAAAGAACTTAGACTGGTGGCGGCTGTGAGAATCTCCAGCAGGTTGTACCAGTTTTGGGGTGCACGGTAAGAGAAGGATGAGCGGCCGGATACTTTGCTGAACCTTGGGACCATGAACAGTCTTTTGGAGTCAGACCTCGGATGATAAGTGTTGCATGTGGTAGGGGTGAGGAGCTTGTTCAGATAGACGAGTAGCTTGCCCAGAAAGTATTTGAGGGAAAGACAGGAGAGATTAACTTTGCACCTAGACTCAAGTGATGACCAATCCTAGTTCTTTGAACATTTCGAGGGTATCAAGTTTGCTAAGGTGGGTTTAGGGTGCCAAGCTGTATACTATGTCCCCATAGTCGATAATTGGCATTAGCATCTGCTGTGCGATATGCTTTCTGACCAGCAGACTTAGGGAGGTTTTGTTCCTATAAAGTACACCTAGTTTGGCATAGGTATTGGATGTCGGGGTATCAATGTGCATCCCAAATGTTAAATAGGAGTCAAACCACATGCCCAAGTATTTAAAACTAATAACAGGAGTTAGGGTGGTATTAGCGTTGGTTCTGATCTGGAGCGCGGTCATTGGAAGCTTTAAAAATGTAGTCTTGGTACCAAATACAATTGTTACGGTCTTGTCGGTGTTTAAAAACAGTTTATTTGGGGAGATCCAATTTTCAAGTGTCAAAAAGCCAGATTTAAGTATGTGTTCAAGGTCGGAGAGGCTAGGGCTGTGTGTTTACAAGATTGTCATCGGCATACATGTATATTGAAGCTCCCTTACAAGCTGTAGGAAGATCATTGATCTACAATGAGGATTCTACCAGCGCACAGAAAGTTCATTATTATCATAATATTTTAACAGGATCGTACCAACAAACAGCAGGGACATTATTATTTTTTTTTTAAATTTTATTATCTACTGGAGGAATCCAGTATGATATTCTACCAACACAATGGAACATACAAATATCATTGTGATTAATAACTATTGCAGGCCATCACACAGAAATATTAAAATAATATTGATTTTCTACTACAAATCTCTTGTGATGGGGAGACCCTAGCAGCACAGGGAAGGTATTATCATCAAATACAGGGGTCCAGTGTGAGGAAACTTTGCCAACACACAGAAAAAAGATTGTCATTCAGCTAATAATTCACAGGGTTCCCTACTAGCCCAAATGGAAATGTAGAATAGTTCTATTATCAGTTACTGCAAAGATCTTGTGGTTGTGGAAACCTTACCAGCACACAAGGAAATTATTAATATAGTATTGCTTTTATTATTGTCATCTTATATAGGAAACCTGTGTGAAGAGACTACCAACACGAAGAAAAATGATTACATCATTCAGTTATTATTAAAGGGTTCTGTATGAAGAGACCCTACCAGCACAAAGGGACATTATTATGATAATGTTATTATTATTATTATTATTATTATTATTACTAATACTATGAATAATTAACACAAGTATCATGTGTTGGGGAGTCCTTATCAGCACACCAGGAAATATTTTATCATAATTAAGTACGGCAGGGATCCGGTATGTGAGATCCTATCGACACAAAGGGACATGTAGAGATTATAACCGCATTTAGAACATTCGCCAGTGATATCGTTGGAGATCAAGATTGACATTATTGCAAAGTGATACAGTAATCCTGTATGACGATTTACCAGCACAGGGAAATAGTTATTAACTGCCACAGGAGTCCTGTGAGGAGATTCTACAAGCACACATGAATATAATATTTCTATTGTTACTACTATTCATATGGTGAGGAGACGGGGAAATTGTAGCAATGACATTATGATATAATACCCTGTATGGAAACCCTTGTAGCATACAGGACATTTTTTTTGGTTTGTTTTTAGAACATTAAAATGATCAATTACAGGGACCCTGTGTGGGTTGATCCTTCCAGAAGACTTGGGGAAATGATGGCAATTCTGTTATTGTTACGAAGTGATGGTTATCTTGTAGCAGTGTGTGCAGGATGATGTTCTAAGAATAAATACATTTTTTCTTATTGAGGGATGTTGGCATCCTGTATGTGAAGCGTTTGGGAAATAGCAGTAATAATATTATAATACAAGCATTTTGTACAAACCTCTTGTTTCAGCATTGAAAACATTATTGTAATAAAATTGTAATTCATAAATACAGAAGGGTCTCGTGTAAAGACCCTGCCAAAATAGGGCAAGTTACGTTGTTGATTAATATTGGGGGCCAAACTAAGGTACGTTATATTTCCTATGTAATCATTATTGCAATGTTTGGAAGTGTTTTGTTAGCATGGGCATATGTGTGTTAACTAAAATATTATAACTACAAGGTATAACCACTGAAAATCTGCAGTGACTTCATGAAGCACTTGTACGAAGTAATATACTTACCATGTCACTACTTTTTTTCAGCCAATACTTGGTATATGTGCGCACTGTTATTTAGTGAGGTAGTCCTTTATATTAAGTTCCCAGGTACTCTCTCCAGTGTGGCTCCAATTTGGTTCCCCTTGGAGATAATTCTTCATATTTCTTGAGATAATACTTTAGACTGTGATGATTAGATATTCTTTGCACATTTGGTATTGCTGCCACTTGCACTTTGTAGTGATTTCTATAATGTTTTTAATGGATGTATGTTTTATGGTTTAATAATTTAATGTTTTGTACCCTTTTATAATTTTTTTTTTTTTTTTAATAGTGCCCCTTTTTGTGGAGATTTCTAAGCCTGCTTCTTTAGTGGATTTATGTTCTTTTAGGGAGTACAATGTATAAGAACCTTACTGGACATAATAGTGCAGTGAAGTATTGGATAAAAACAATAAGCATTCAAATTAGGTTGCACTTATTAAAAGCAACATTAACATTGCGTCAATTAAAAGAACAACAACATCCACAAAGCTCAGATTTATAAATAGGTTATTAAAAACTAATACATTGGTGAGACCGTTATTAAAAGATCTGAACAGGACATGTTATTAAAACCTACTTTTTTAAGGATATATTGTAGTGGCGTTTCATCCCTCTGAGAAGTTATCTTCTAATGTATGTCAGCGGTTTGTATTGTACAAACATACGGTGCAATACTTTATGCAAATAATGGACCTGTCCTTTACTGACTGATTTACCCGGTTTGGTATATTGGATGCCCGTTGTCAAGTTTACCAAGTCATTTTTTTTTTTCTTGTCTTGCGTTTGCTCCCAGGAGGATATGGCTGCTCACGTAGGAGCCTCTCGGACTCCCCAGGAAGTGATGGAACACTACGTCAGCATGTACATCCACGGAAACCTTGGGAAGGCATGCATTCCAGACAGCATCCCCAACAGAGTAACTGATCACACGTGTCCCACAGGAGGTCCCCTTTCTCCGAGCCTCACAATACCGCTGCCTCCTTTAGACATATCCGTTGCAGAGCAACAGCAGTTGGGTTATATGCCCCTTCGGGATGATTATGAGATTGAATATGACCAGGATGCAGAGACTCTAATCAGTGGGCTGTCTGTGAATTACGACGATGACGATGTTGAAGTAGAACTAAAAGAAGCTTATGTAGACATGTATGTACGGAAGCTCAAAGAGAGGCAGCGGAGGAAGAACATAGCAAGGGATTATAATCTGGTTCCTGCCTTTTTGGGGAAGGATAAGAAAGATAAAGAGAAACCGGTGAAACGGAAATTCTCTAAAGAGGAGAAGGAGCTCCGTTTAAAATTGCGGCCACTGTACCAGTTTATGTCCAACAAGGAGATTGAGGACTTCTTTGAGAATATGCACAAGGAGCGGATGCTTCGAGCTAAAATCCGTGAACTGCAGAGGTACCGTAGGAACGGCATCACCAAGATGGAGGAATCGGCAGAATATGAAGCCGCAAGACATAAGCGGGAGAAGAGGAAAGAGAACAAAAACACTGTCGGCTCCAAGAGAGGTAAGGAAGACGGGAAGGATGGAGAATTCGCTGCCATTGAAAACCTCCCCGGCTTTGAACTGTTATCTGACAGAGAGAAGGTGCTCTGCAGTTCCCTAAACTTAAGCCCTACGCGCTACCTGACTGTGAAAACTATCATCATTAAAGACCACCTGCAGAAAAGGCAGGGAATACCATCAAAAAGTCGTCTCCCGAGCTATTTGGATAAGGTCTTAAAGAAAAGGATTTTAAACTTCCTAACAGAAAGTGGCTGGATATCCAGGGATGCGTCCTGACAGCTTTCTTTTTTTTATAAACAAAACTTGTATGCACAAAGACACATTGGGGCCAAACTGCTTCATTATGAATAGTTATTTTTTTTTTTTCAAATGTATTCGTGCAAGTTTTTTTTTTTCCCAATGGTTATTTTAATACTATGGTAACATAGGCTGTTAGTTCTCTTGTCACAGTAGTTGCGTTACCAATCAAGTGAAAGATGCCCATGGTGTTAGTGTCTGCTGCACACTTTTGACCCCCACAGTCTCCTTCTGCTGATATCACTCGGCAATCTCTCAATGATCCCAAATAGTGCAGCAGAGTATCTGAGCCACCTCTTTGACCACTTTTAAAGGCAAGCTGTATCCATTTCGAAATGCAGGTTCACAATGTTAAACAATGTACTTCTACACAAAGTTATACGGAAATAAATATCAAAGCTTTATTCTCTTCTCGGCAGCATGGCAATTTTGTGCTGTCATTTTATCATACTGGAAGTCTAACGTGCGTTAAGATTCATTTGTTCTTCCTGAAACATCCCAAACCGGATTCGTCTCCACTTGCTCTTTTAGTGGCAACTATGGAGCAAAGGCAACATGTGTTCTTCTGAGAGAATAGTTTGTCAGAAAAATGAGTACTGAATCTCTGAACTTTAGCCTTCCAATGTAAAAAAATGACATCACATCAAATATGCTTGTTTCCAGAGACTTGAAGAGAAAAAAAAGTATGTGTTGGCTTTATTTAATTTTTTAGTTTGTCTAGCAAGAAAATAAGTGCAGTTGTGAAACACTTTGAGTTTCTTTCATCAAGGGTGTAGCCTGCCTTTAAAAATAAGTGACCTATAAGGAATATCTCTATGCTAAATATCGGCTGAAAAAGAGCTACGTGATCCCTAGAAAAAGCTAAAATGCGTTTTATTGTACAGTGGCTGTTCTCTACTAGAAAGAAATACAAACTATGAAAATGTGTAGTTTAATACATTTATAATATTTAAAAACCCTAAAGTTTAATGTGGAACATCTGTTCTTTTTAGCCTGATAATTCTGGTGCTACTGTTTCATATAGGAAACACTGTACTTGGTTAATTTCTTCCACAATGGTGTGTAATTGGAAGAAAACACACAGGCCATACAGTCAGTAAGATGACTGCTTAGCTGATTGGAGAGTAATTTGTTTAGGATGATCTTTCTCTGTGAAATTTAGCAATTTCAGGTTTGGTTAAATGAGGTGTGATTATCTGAAGCAATAGTGATTAGCAAAAAAGAGAAACTTCCGTGCGGACGAGTGGCTAAGTAGCAAAAATGTCCTTAACTCATTTTAATCTTTACAGCATTTGCTGTATGAGTGGTGCCAGGGTTAATGCATTTACTCTGTAAGTACAACTGCTTTTTTGATTGTAAAAAGAAAATGAGCACTCCCGCTACCAAACTGTAAGCTGTCATGGGTGCTAGCAAGGCCCAGAGCTCTCCCAGGTCACGTACTAGATGCAAAACCTGGCCGGCCTTGCAAAATAATGTAGTTTAATGCAGGATCTACGTTTCGGTCCTAAGATATATGAACCTTCCTTTAGAGACGTTTTGAGACAGGTCCATATCTTGGGACTGAAACGTCGATCATTTGATTAAAGCACTTTATTTTGCAAGACCGTGTGAGTGCAGCCTTGTTTGCATCTTTTCTATTGTAAGGACATCACGCTTGTTACCTTACAGAACCGCTTCACACTAACTGTGTAACTGTGGTTTTAATAACCACATAATGTTGCAGCTTGATCAGCCGGTTAACCCCTTCAGTAGTAGAGGAGTTTGCATAGGTTGCACTAAATGCGCATCATTTAAGCCTACGTACTACGTACGTATTACTGAAAGGGTGACAAACGATTCAGAAATGTAAATGCATATGCAAAACTGCCTTTTTTTTTTCATATGAGGTGCATCGCCTCAACATATTTTTATACTGCAATACATCTAATGTATCAAAATATTAAATGTTTCTATTCTATTTACAATGGAACATTTTTCTTCAAAGGAGAACACTTATGTTCATTTTGACATCGTCAAAATGAAAAGAATAACTCCTTATGTGAAATCCTATCATTTTCAACCTGCCCCTCCCCTAAATTTATTGGTGATGTTCTAATTTTTGTTGTCTTATTTGCTATGGCTTAACTATGGTGGTTTACAAATCTTGGTTTTTATCTTCTGGTGATTACCCTGTGCAGTTTTATATCCTTGCTTTCCCTGTGAGACTTGGGTAGTTTTTTGTTTTTTAATCACTCCCAAGTTGTTAATCATACTCTTTACTTTGGTATGTTGGCCAACTAGGAGTGAGACACAACTTCACAATTCTCCTGTTCTCGTTCAAAAATAAATATATGTGCAATCAGTATTTGTGATTCAAATTTCCTATTGCAAGTAAAAAATTGCAGATTCACAAACGGGTACATTTTACTAGTAGTCTACCGTTCCAAATCCTGTTAATTGTTTTATAGTGTACATAGGGTTTTTCTCTAAACTGCAATAGTGCCAGTTTGGCATGATCATATGGAAACTCCTTTTGACTTCAATGGGAGTTCCTGTGTAATAGTGCACCGATCGGCACTATCACCGTTTTAATGAATAACCTCCATAGATGCTAAAGCTGCACAGAGCTGAGCTAATTCTGCATGAGGCCTTTGGGATTGAAACAGCAATGAATAGAGAAGTACCTTCTAAATTGATTTATAAAGGTGTGGTTCTGCAGGGTGTCTCCAGAGCTGACCGCTTTAATTTCGGCTCTGGGTATCCCTTGCTTCCTGAGATACTTACCTCATGAAGGTGCCCCCAGTAGCATGCCTGGCTCAGTAAACAATGTGGAGGCTTAACTTTAAATCTCCTGCGGTGCAGGAGCCAATAAGAACTTGCCATGTCATCCAGCGCTTATTCCTATTGGCCTGTGTGCCACAGGAGATTTAAGAAGTAGGTGGTTCTGGCAGCGCCTATGAAGGAGAGAAGGGGGGAGGATGGTGTGTGTTAAGTATCTCGGGAAGCAGGGGGGTTCCCGGTGCTGAAATTAACATGGTTCAGTTCCCGAGACCCCATGCTTCCCATCAAGGAAGGTTGAAAAATACAATTTAACATGGAATGCTGCTCTAAGCATGTGAAATTGTCATGACTTTTTGTAAACTCCTAGCAATATTTTGGATCTGTAAGAACCTGTGAAGCTGCTTCAACATATTGTATTTGGAATATTTGAAAAGTATTTGTGCCACAAGAGTATGTATCTACACATCTCCTCCAACGCTACAAGGACAGCACAATGCAAAGCATCAAGGCCCAGATTCACTAAAGGGTGCTAAGCTTTAGCATGCTTTAACCCCTTTTCCTTTTGAATAGGAGGTAAGCTGTGCTAAAGCTTTGCACCCTTTAGTGAATATGGGTCTCAGTGCTATGGCATTATACTTGTTCGTCCCTTAGCATTGAGGAGATCTATATATTCCTAAAGCCCTTATTTACACACTTTTTGTATTCCTTGCTTATCTTGCCTGCCTTCAAGAGACTTGTATAATTTAAAGTTGTAGGCAATATACTTTAAATGTTTGCACAGAAATGTTTTTTTATTTTGATATTTCTTCCATACAGTGTGAAGGCTACAAGACTGGCACCATCCTCCTTTCTTCTTTTAAATATATTTTATTTTAATTTTTCAGGTTCTGTTTTGTCTAACGGGCTGAGATGACATTGACGTAAACAATGGTTTATCAAAGATTTTCATTAACTTGAGGGATGGGGGGGGGGGGAGATTCCAGATCAGCACTAAAAATATAATGCAAACTAGCACTGGAGTTGAAACTTTGATAAACTATTTCCTTTAATGGAGCATATAGTTTGTATGATTTACCTGTTTGACACAGAAAGCCATGAGACATTTTACGTTTTTTTTTTATATATATAATTTATTGTTTTTGCAACTGATATGAATATTATATATATATCTATATGCATTATTTACATTTTGTATAATGCAATAAATACGTTTCTGTGAAACTGAAAATTGATACCTTTTTTGTAAAGTTTCTTTTGTTAATGTGTCCTATTTGCTGCACTACACAACTGCATTCACTTGCGCGTAGTAATTATTTGCAGCTATACTGATTCTGTAGAAATGAAGATCGGTTGCAGGCTATAAGTTTTAATGGAACATCAACAAGTCCTTCATAGATGGACAGACGTTAATGCTAGTTCTGTAGCATGGAATCATTTGGCCGGGGCTCTGACTTCTTAACTGAGCTTATTGCAGGATTTACTATTGCTGCCGTTTGCTGGGTCAGCGGGACCACATAGAGACAGTCACCCAGGACGTAGGTTGGGTTACGTCAGTAGTGGTGTGTACAGAGATTTTGAAGTGTCACAGCTCTTGGTACACATTGGGAAGAAGATGAAACTGCTGCACTGAAACGGGTTATTCCACTTCAAAGATGTTTCTATGCTCCATGTCCTATTATCACACACACCAGTGGATAATAGATGGTAGGACACAAGCTTTTCACTGGATGCACCTGTGTGTAAAAAGAGCTTTTCCATGAAGACTCAAAAAGCCCTCGCATACAGCAAAACTGTGAGTATGGATTATTTTACCTATACCTGATGTACCTGATAGAAGAACCTCTATTTACCTATCATGTGCTTTTATCCCTTTACCTGTATATATGATCTGTCAATGGCACTTTAAACATTGTGCAGCAGTGAAACAAGTCTGCATGAATAACCTTGTACGAAGATCTGTTCAGGTCAGCATTAAAGTTGGCAATGTAACTGATCAGTAAGACGCAACAAAGCCTGAGTGGCATTTATAAGTGCAGCAGTTTGCTTAAGTCTGCAAATGGTTGAGTATGGGTGTTTTTTGTTTTTATTAAGCAGCCGTTGGCGTAAGTCTGCCAAAGGTTGTGCTGATAATTGTTTTATGTAAACTTAGCAGTAGTTGTATGAAGAATAAGCCAGTACTCTTGGTTCTTCTGCTTAGGGAGCCAGTTATAACAGACAAGAGGTCTAATCCTAAACGTGACGGCAACCAGGATATGTTGCCGAATCCTTCGTTACCGATTTTGGTGGTAACATACATATATTTTTCATTCTATAACCTCGTCAGTTTACTCTTATCATTTTTATTCTTTAAATATTGTTTTATGTTGAGTTTCTTATGTTCCTCACATGCTCCAACATCCTCGTTCTCAGTGGTCTAGATGTACAACCCACATATTGTACAATCATATCATTAATTACTTTGTGCACGAATCTCTCTCTCTCTTTTCCAGGGACTCAAACATTGTCTTGTTTCCCAAGATGGTTCCATTGTGTCTCTGACTGCTTGCATCTCCTGGATAACTTTGTTCCAATGCCAGCAACATGCCCATCTAATTCAAAGCATCTAGCATGCCTGGAATGTAAAGATACATTATCTGATGCATACAAGAGAAAGTTATGTGAAAGATTTATTTCAAAGATCATTCAAGGACAGTTACATCCCCACACATTGAGAAATGTTACAATAGATAAAATGTTTGATGCATATTAACGAACAATTGGTTAACTGAGGAAGAAGTTCATAAGCGACTTGAAACAATGAAAGTAAATAAGGCACCTGGCCCCGATGGCATACATTCAAGAGTTCTCAAGAAGTTAAGCTCAGTAATAGCCAAACCATTATATTTAATATTCAAGGACTCCATTTCCACAGGCTCAGTACCACAAGATTGGCGTAAAGCAGATGTGGTGCCTATATTTAAAAAGAGAGCTAGATCACAACCGGGAAATTACAGACCTTTAAGCTTGACTTCAATAGTGGGGAAACTACTTGAAGGTTTAATACGGGATAATATTCAGGAATACTTAATGGAAAACAAAATTATTAGTAATAGTCAGCATGGATTTATGAAGGACAGATCATGCCAAACTAACCTTATTTGTTTCTTTGTGGAGGTAAGTAGGAATTTAGACCACGGTAATGCAGTTGATGTGGTCTACTTAGATTTTGCAAAGGCTTTTGATACGGTTTCACACGAGGTTGGTGTACAAAATAAAGAAAATTGGACTCCGTAATAATATATGCACCTGGATTGAAAACTGGTTAAAGGACAGACAACAGAGGGTTGTCATAAATGGAACTTTTTCAGGTTGCGCTAAAGTCATGAGTGGAGTACCTCAGGGATAGGTACTGGGACCCCTGCTTTTTAACTTGTTTATTAATGACCTTGAGGTTGGGATCGAGAGCAAAGTCTCCATCTTTGCTGATGATACTAAATTGTGTAAGGTAATAGAATAATTGGAATACCCAGACAGAAATCAACTGGAACAGCTCAGCTAACCATTCCTACCATGTCACATCCCGAGTTCCCTCAAAATCAGTTGGAGGAGTCAGATGTGGAAGGAGATTCTGATATAGCATAAGTCAGAAGATGCGGATGCTTGATGAACAAGCGCATTTGTCTCCTGATATTGACTGTTATCCAGGAGATGCAAGCAGTCGTAGAGATTGAGGACACAAAGGAACCAAACGAGGCATTCATGTTTGAGTCGCTGGAAAAGAGCGCTTTGTGCACAAAGTAATTAAGGATATGATTGTACAATATGTGCTACAAGAAAGAACCAGTGAAAGAGAGAGTGGGAATGCACCACTACCCAATAAAGTTTTAGTAAAAAATGATATGATAACCAACACTCCCTTGTTTAAATAGAAGGGACGGTGCACCCCTTGAGTATGCAGACTAGGTAAACAACAAGAGGAAGGGACATCCCGGTAGCCGGTGATACCAGAAACTCCAAAGAGTTGGGGACACTCATGGAGGTGTGGTAAAGCAACAAAATGGCAGTTTAGTAAAAAAATGGACAGTGAACAGAGAACACATTTAAAATGTAAAAACTCCAACATGCACAGCAAGAAACGTCCCCTCATTCGTAAAGATGTAATGTAAATACATATCATGTAAAGTGCCCGCCAGAGAACCACATCCGTGGAGTAACTTAGAAGTCCCCTCAAGGATTGTAGATGACTGTACCCGGGTAAAATGAGGCGCAAAAATTGTTTTAAGGGCATTCTCTCCCATATTTATGATCTAGTTCTTCTAAACTGTTTTCTTATGTGAGTGGCACCATCAGTGAGGAATAGTTTATTCCATTTAGTGTTATTTTGGCATGTCTATCTATATTTGAGAATTTTGTTTCACTTGACCCATATGTATGCCCTCTGCTGCTGCACAAGCATAATGTATAGATATCTATTATGGTAGTGGAATGTGATTTGACGGTAACATGTCTTTCAGTATATAATCTCATCTGTTTACCTTTATCATATTATTATTATTTTTTTTTAAATCTTAATATTTTATATGTTGAGTATTAGGTCCCTATAACCAAGCATTGTCAGGTTTGGTCATTTATGAGGACCCCTGAGGAAGCTGCTGACCGTGAAACGTGTAGGCTGGACAATGAGCCGCAGAATCTGCTACCGATGACGCGCGAGTGACATTCTCCCCGTCCGCAGTCGTGTCATCACAATCCAGAAGCGTGACCATGATGATCAGCTGGGGAGCGGAGGAACGGCGTCTTTGCAGTCTAAGGCTGGCTGCTTAAGCTGACCCTGTGTGGTCTACATGCGATTTTGTGTGTGTGTGTGTGTGTGTGTGTGTCTCCGCTTTTTTGTTTCTACCGTATTTTAATTCTATAAAAGGTATCATTCTGTTTTTTTTTTCCCTTTCAAATCTCTTGGAGAAATGTGTATTCTGGCTGCATCACAGAAGCGATTTCCACATTATCCTGTGTGACCATTATACCTGTGGGTTTAACCCAATAATGCCCGTTTCCAACTTAGACCATGTGAGTGACTTTTTTTTTTTATTTTTAAATATTTATTGGGATAAGAACCACAATATATTGCACTATATATTTTATTTCTCCATTTTATATACATTGTGAGAATAACTTTCACAGATCTTCAATCAAGTAACTGTCTGGGATTTCTGTGTACATTATCTGCAAGTTTTTTTTCTGTGCACATCTATCCCTGAATATATATTCACTTAGTTGGGGTATACAGCACCTGAGTGCATTAGAGCTCTTTTTGGGTTCATATTTCACTTTGAGACTTCTAGCTTAGTCTCTTTGTTGAGCAGTACTGCACTTATAGTGTAATAATTATTTCTTACTGCCATTAATGCACTTGGTTTACCTAAATTAAAAAAAAAATCAAAAAAGTCACTTGTGCTTGTTTTTGCACATTTTCTGTTATTTAAATATACAAGGAATAGCTCAAAGTCTTCAGTACTTCCTCACCATATAAAAAGCACATTGTAACTATATGTATTCCAGAGGATCAGGTTTGCACCAAATGGGTTATTAGACCAAATGTGGTCTGTCTCCCAAAGTCCCATGACAAATTGGCATAGCTTGGTACAAACCTGATCCCCAAAGGCAGTACCCGCACCTCTGTAAAAAGAAATCCCCATTAAACCGAAATATTTTTAGTATAAATTCTATACCGCCAACTAGAAACTGGGCTTGTACAGTAGGCATATCTAAGTCACTAGTTGAAATGATCTTGATTGCATCGCACCCCCTATGATCTATTGAAGTACAGTATACAATGAAGTCACATCACAGGTAATTAGTATACAATCTTTTTTTCCATTTTGAAGTTTTTAGTGTCGACAACACTTGGGTTGTATCTCTCAGGTAAGACTTCAAATTGACAACATATCTCTGTAAAAATAAAAATCTATATATTCTGAAAGATTTGCCATTATTGAATATATTTCCGAGATAATACGTCTTCACCGTGGGTAATTTAAGATCCTTATGTATCTTTGGTAAGAAGTAGAAAATGGTGAATTACAATATTGCCTTTCATAAATATTTGTACTCTGCATCTTTCAAAATCCCTGACTAGTTGCCCCTACTTAGAACATTTAGTTGTTCCAAAAATACCTTGGTGAGATAATTTCTCAATTGAATGTCTTCATAATTTTTATTCTATCGGCCTTCCATATATAATGTGTCCATTATAACTACCCCCCTCTCCCTTGTCGGCCTGCTTAATGACTATATCTTAGTCTATCAGCTTTTGCAAAGCTTCCCTTTTCTTTTAGATGATCCACTTGTGGTCTACTAAGATGTCACTTTGTATGTGCACATGATCCCTGTCAACTTGCTCTGACGGGGTGTTGATTTGTCCAAGTATGGGACTACAAAAAAACTCCTTTGGGTCTCAATGCTGCAATCCCCTGCAATGAACTTTGTGAAGGTTCTGGGTGGTCTGGCCAGTCCAAAGTAAAAAGCTGTAAATGGGTATTGACAGCCGTTTAGACAGACTCTCAGGAACCAATGTTGTGATTCTGTTATTGGAATATGGATATAAGCATCCTTTGTCTATAGAAGCTAGAAATGCTCTGCTTTCCATCACTGTTATGTCTGTCCTCAAGAACTCCATCTGTAAGTGCTGGATGTTGAGAAAGGCATAGATTTTGTTTTTTATTTCAGAATTGCTCTTAATCCTCCTGATGCTTTCTGTACTAAAAACCGTATTGAATAAAAACCCTCGCCTCTGAGAAGGCGGAACTTGTTGAATTGCCATATCGAACAGATCGTGAACAGCTTGTAATAAGGCCAGGTTCTTCTAGATCGTTTGATGCCTGATACCTTGAAGTGAACTCCTGGCATTTCCTGTAACTCCAAGGAATACCCATGGCTATAATCTGCTGAACCAGAGTCTTTGAACCCAGCTGTCCATCAATCCTGCCATTCTGCACCCAACCGGCATTGTATTCATGACCAGGGCCCAGTCCCCTTCAGGGGTCTTGATGCTTGATAGTCCCCCGTGAAGCTGGTTGTTCAGAGCGGCCCCGGACCGAAGTCTGCAGTTGTCGTGAATTCAGAAGTTCTCCCTGGTCTATAAGACATTGCATCCTAAAAACCTTATCTTGGAAGCCTGAGGAATGATGTAAGCTGTAACGTCTGCTGGGGTAAAAATGGATTTCATCCTCCAGCCATCTTGGAAATATTATCCATGGAAAGATAAGCACCTTCAATAAGGTAAAGACACTAGTTTTATTCATGGACCAGGCATCTGTGGCCCATGTTTTAAGCCATAGCGCTCGTCTCAAAGCTATAGTGTATATGTTAAGGATCTAACTGATTAGCCTGATGACGTCCATGGAAGCGTGTCACAAAAAGTTAGAAATTAAATTAAGATTTGAAAACTCCTGAAAGTTGTTTTGATGCGCCTGCTTCAATCATCTCTTCCAGATTGGATATCCAAAGTCTGTCTGTTCTTCAGATACAGGTCATTGCTATCAGAATGACTCTGAAACCAGCAACAGCAGAGTAAAAATACCCTCAATTCTTTGATCCATTCTCTAGGTCAATCGTTGTATTTCTTACCATCTTGGTGACTGCTGTGTACACCTCTTTTATTGTTACCCGGGTACTCTAGTCCGGGACCACGAGGCTTGTGAAGGTATATTCCTTATGGTACATGGTCTTTTATTGGGCGTTAATGACTATGCCTGGAGTTAATGACTCTGACATGCTCGCAACGATCAGCAAATTGAGTTTCTCAAATCTACACTAGAAGAGATTTGGTGAAACCAAAACAAGAACTATGATAATAGGGGGAGGCTTCAATGCGGTCCAAAACCCTGACTTAGATAAAACCACGAGACCACAAAGAATAAGCAAAAAAATTTAGCAACCTGACAAAAGAATTCACATTAGAAGATGCCTGGTATATTAAAAACAAGAATCAAAGTGATTTATACATTTTTGTCCCCCCATGAATCTTATTCGAGGATGGATTATATATTTGTCACAGCTAATCTTCTTGATGGTGTCACAGACATATCAGTTCTATAACGTGGTCTGACCATGCCCCCCCCCCTTTTAATTGGGCCTAAAATGTATCCGTGGCACTTGAACTATGTAGAGAGGGAATTATGCTAGGATTTTAGGTAAGGGAGGGCGTGAGTATGGGGGCTGGCAGGCAGGGGGGCGCAGTGCATAAAGTTTGTGCACCTCTGCTCTAGGGCAAGGGTGCGCAAAATGTTTCCCCTGCCTCCTTCCTCCCCACAATATACCTTGTCTCCGGCATTAAATGAAGCCGCAGGGGTCATGGCAACGCAGTGTCACGTGACCCCATGGTGTCATCGTGACGTCACCTGAAGCCGTCGGACACGAGATAAGGGATCTTACATAGGCCTTGTGCGATCCCCTGGCATTTAATTTTAAATTCTTTTGGGGGGGCTCTATGTGCCACGCCCCTCCTCCCGCCAGCTTGCACACTCCTGCCTGTGCCTGTTTTCACCTACCTAGTTCCCCCTTTTAGTTTCTTAAAAAATGTAGTTTGTTCATGTGAAAGAGTCTAAAACCTAAATGAATATTGCTTATAAGGCTCACTTATTAATATTAATGGACATTAACAAAACCTTAAGATTGAGGCTAATACAAAAAGATGACTGTATACAAACATTCACAATATTAAAATAAGACTTATTTTGCTAGTAGGTAAAACATGCTAAGCTGATATGCCAAATAGTGCAATAAAAAAAAACCCCATGACGCACACAGAGGCAAAGCAATTGCTGCTAAAGTGCGTTTACGCAGGTATCACAATATAGGTTCAGCAAGAGAGCGTTTCAGGGATAAAACGGCACTCGTCCTGCCACCCACATGGGAACAAAGATGCCAGCACAAGGTGTCCTGCTGTTGTGAGACCGGCCCCCACACCATCTCTCAATGCCAAGTTGAGACAATGTATTAAAAAAAAATAATAATACCTGGACCCTTTTGTAGAACGTCTTGTTACAGATCTTAATCAAAATAAAACATGGGAGCAAACTACATACATATTTACATAGTACATGGGGTAGACATGTCTTTTTCAATCAAGTTCAATCTATGCTAAATTTAGATAGGTACGTTATCCTATATTTGTACCTACAGTATATTGCTCAAGAGGAAGGCAAATAAAAAAACTCCAGTGAAATATCTAATATCTCATAAGAGGAAAAATAAATTCCTTTCTGACTTCAATTATTGGCAATCATATACTCTGGATCAACATCCTTGCCATGTTTACTTATTTGGTATATCCCTGTATACCATCCCTTTCTAGATATATCTGTTTTATCTGAAATCACAGTCTCCATGGGTAATGAATTGCACATTATAACTGCCCTTACTGTAAAGAACCCTTTCCTTTGTTGCTGGTTCCTTCAACCTTAAGGGATGACCCTGTGTCATTTGTACTGCCCTTGGAATGAAAAGTTCTTTTGATAGCTCCCTGTATAGTCCCTGAATATTTGTATATTGTTATCATATCCCCTTAGACTTCTCTTTTCTAAGGTAAACAAATTTAAATTTAGGTAGCCTCTCAAATCAGATTATCTATACCCTTTATTAATTTGGTGGCTCTTCACTGCACTGTAGTCCCATAATGTATTTTCTAAGAGGTGCCAAAAACTACTCCATATTCAAGGTGTGGTGTTGCTAATGCTTTATAGCAGGGGCATAACTATGTTTACTTCCCTTTCAGGGGTTAGCAAACTTTTTATGCCGAGCCACCCTTTTCATCCATAAAAATTCTTGGGCCCCCCCCTGCCTGATGTAATCAAAATCACATGGGGAAAAAAAAAAACCCCCTTTATTAAACAGTATACAATATAAATCCAAATATGTTTAAATACTCGCGCTTGCAAAATTAGGCTGCGTCCACGCTGCCGCTGAGAGCGGTGACATCACCAACTCCTCGAAGCATGAGCACAGGGTGTCCTGCATAATTTTGCAAGCGTGGATCGGGGCTATTTGTGTGTGTGTTTGTGTGTGTGTTTGTGTGTGTATTGACTGCTGCTGAGCGCACTTCAAAGTCCATTTTGTTTGTCTCCCCAAGCGCCAAGCTTGGGAGAGCGTACATGCAAAGGCAATCCTTTGGGGGGGCATTCATCCACCTCTTTGCTACCTCCCTTCCCTCTCCCCCCCTTTTTTTTCTTCCTTCCCCTCCGTGCTTTTTGTCTTGCTATCCTCATTGTCATCCACACTTCTAACTAGTTTTTTTTTTTTTTTTTTTTCGTTTTCAATGTTGTGTTTACACTTTTTTTTACATTATTTCTGTACATTCCTAGTATGAGTGATATAGGTGCAGCGACCCTTTCACTTGCAGAGCATCGCAGCGGAGCAGGTTGCCAGCGGAGGAGAATAAAGAAAACAACCAGGGAAGCGCTATATTAGTTGGGATCAGGCTCAGCAGCCAATTTTATGTATAAACCACATATAAAACAATAGCATAAAATAGCATGATTGAATACACAAAAATATAATATATAAAATGAGTAACACAAGTCTCTGCCAGTTCGAGATTGTCCAGGTGATGTAAGTGCAAGTTAATGCCCCTGTCTGATGTGACAGACTCGGGCAAGAGTGACCTTTGAGAGGTATAAATCCAGAGTGGTAGCTGGGATGGAAAGCGCTACCAACTGTGCAGGTAATGAAGTGTGTAGAAATGGGAAGGTGCCGTAGGCATCAAATATGGAAAAAGCTCACCCAGACTTCAAACTCTTTGCGCTGGTGGCTCCTTTTGTTTCGTCCTTCACAGCCTCGCTGCAGAAACTCCGCTGTACAGCTCTCCTGGGCTTGCACACCAGGGATGGAACTACTCACAGGGCGCCGGGTTTCCGGGTATGACGTCACGGCCGGACGTGACGCACCAACCCTTCCCGGCTGTGCCTGGAGCTGCCGCAGCACACAGGGGCTGAGAGCCGAATTTCACACACCTCACACAGCTTCAAAGTTCCACAGCCTCCGCAGTACACTCTCCAAGGGACTCCACGTTAGACCACCAGGACTGGGGCAATGAGACAGGGATGCACAAGAGCTGCAACCCCTCTAGACTCCTCCTCCTACGCGTTTCAGCACGTGACGTGCTTTCATCAGGGATACCATGGGGGTGTTTAGAGTGGACTATAAATACCCATCTAGACAGCGGTCATCAATTAGCCTAATTGGCTTCCAATGACAATCTCACACCCTCAGTACAACAGTGCATTTCAGCACAACCCCCATGTAATGGTTCATGTCACAAAAAAACAAGGTGTATAAAGAAAAATTACAATACAACAACATAACATTTGAATGAATTGATACATTATTATTAAACATTACAAAGTCCCACTGTTTATACTACATAACAAATATGCAAACACTAAACAACACATAAAGAGTAAATGTAAATCCTGAATTCATTAACTCAATTTAACATTTCAACATTACATCTTGGGATATTCCTCAAATTTGCCACAAGTATATAAATCAATAAATGGCATATAATAAAAATGTGCTAAAAATACTATACAACACTCCAAGAGTACACTTAAATGATGAACTCCCTTACTTAATTGGATACCCAATCGGTGAGTCCTGTGATGTTCAACAGAATAGCCTTAAATGCATGATTAAATTGCATCCCATACAAGAAGAGTATGGATCACCTGGGTAGAAAAAAAAAAAAAAAAAAAAAAAAACCCACATTACACTAAAATAACATTTGGAGAACCTAGATGGAGGGGGACGTATTGGATTAATAAAAACATATGTTAAAAATATAAATATAGTTTTAAAAATCTGTGTTTAAAACTATATTATAAGATATATAAAAACCCCACACCTTCATTGAAAGGCAAGGAGATCTAAGTCCTCATTTAGACCTTTGGGGCTTAGTGTCTGTAGTTTAAAAATCCAATACGTCTCTTGTTTTCTCAATTTTAAAAGTCTATCCCCTCTCATATTTGTTTTTCCAATGTGTTCTATACCCGTGACTGTTAAACCTTCTGTACACATATTGTGTTTAATTAAAAAATGGCGTGAAACTCCATGACCTGTGAAGCCTTTTAGGATGTTTCGTCTATGTTCAGTGAACCTTTCTTTAAGACTTCGCTTGGTTCTTCCTATATAGTGGAGACCACAGGGGCAGGTAAGCAAGTAAATAATAAAATCTGTATTGCAGTTGATAAAATGCTTAATTTTAAAAACTTCTCCTGTGGTCTTTGATTTAAATTCGATACTTTTATTAGTTATGTGTTTGCAGGTCAAGCAGTTATTTCTTCCACATTTGTAACATCCTTGGGGGGGTGCTGGTAACCACATATTTGTATTTGGTATTGGGGTTTCCCTCATGTCTGGTTCTAATTTCCTTAAAATTGTTGGAGCTAGGACGTTTTTCAGGTTCCTTGCCCGCCTGAACACGATCTCTGGTTTGTTTTTCAGGACTTTACCTAAAATTGGATCATTTTGTAAAATCCCCCAATGCTTAGTTAAAATCTTTTTTATTTCATTTGATGCCCTATTAAATCTTGTAATAAATGAACAGCTGCCTACATTACGTGGATCAATATTTACATCCTCACTTTTTTTGGATTTTCCTGTAATCAATGCATTTTGATTATATTCCTTTACCTTGGATACTAGTGCTTCTAATTTGTCTTTTTGGTAACCTTTCGCTAGAAATTTGTTAACAAGAACAGTGGATTGTTCTTCAAAATCTGAATTCCTTGTACAATTTCTGCGCACTCTCAATAGCTGCCCGTAGGGGATGTTATTTAGCCAGGTCTTTGAATGATTACTTTTTTGATCTAAATAGCTATTGGAGTCCACCGTCTTAAAAAAGGTTTTTGTTAAGATTTTGTCCCCTTCATTAAATAAGGTTAAATCCAAAAAATTGATTCTGGAAGGGTTATGCTCATGGGTGAACTGTAGATTGACACTGTTATCATTAATATACTTATAAAATTGTAAAAGCTCCACTTCAGTGCCCTTCCAAATAATTAACAGGTCGTCTATGAAGCGTTTATAAAAAAATATATTTTTATGGAAGGGATTATTTTTCCATATATTGTCATCCTCCCATTTCCCCATGAACAAATTAGCAAAACTGGGGGCAAATTTTGTCCCCATTGCAGTTCCAATGTTTTGAATATAAAATTTGCCTTCAAATAAAAAATAGTTATTCTTTAAAATGAATTCAATACTTTTTAAAATAAAAGCTCTTTGGTCAGCATGCATAAAAGGGTCCTGTTTTAAAAAATAGTCCACAGCCTCTAGACCTTTTTCGTGTAAAATGCTTGTATACAATGCTGTGACATCGCATGTAACCCATAAAAGATCATCAGCCCATAGAACATTTTTTAAAAGTTGTAAAATGTGTTGTGTATCTTTTGTATGGGATTTAAGTTCTCTCACATGTTTCTGTAGAAAAGAATCCACAAATTCCGACAAAGCTGATGTTAGCGAGTTTATGCCTGAAATAATCGGCCGGCCTGGTGGATTGATGAGGCTCTTATGAATTTTCGGCAAATGATATAGTACAGGAGTGCTGGGTTGCTCGATGTTTAAAAACTTGAATTCTGCTGTATTAAGAACATTATTCGCCAAACCTTCCTTCAAGTGTTTTAGAAGGTTGATCTGAAATTTAGTGAGGGGGTCCCCCACTAGAAGTGAATAGGATTCCCTATCTCCTAGTATCCTTAGGGCTTCCGCAACATACTCTTCTTTGTCTTGGATGACAATTCCACCCCCTTTGTCGGCTTGACGGATAACTATTCCACTATTTCCTTTCAGATCCTCGACTGCTTTTAATTCTTTTGGTGATAAGTTAAACTTTGTTTTCGGTGGATGTTCGCATAAATACTCTAAATCCTTAAAAACCAGATCATAAAAAACTTCTACATTATGTCCTTTTGAATAAGAGGGATAAAAATTAGATTTCGGTTTAAAATGTGTGTGAGAAATTTCATAAGGTTTAGTCATTGAATTAAAAAGTGAAGCTGCTTCCTCTGGCCCCTCGTTTTCTTCAAATAGTGCAACCATAGATTTTACGTATTCCTCTTCTCTCGTTTGTGCCATGCTATCATAGATAGGAACTGGAGTTGTTCCATTTTTCAGAAAATGGCGTTTAAGCGTTAGTTTTCTTGTGAATCTATGTAAATCAATGAACAAATCGAACAATACTGGTCCACTGGTGGGTGCAAAGGTCAAACCCCTCTCAAGTACTTTACTTTGGTCAGAAGTTAAAATAACCTTGGATAGGTTGAAAATACTTCCCTGTTTGCTTAACCTATCTAGTTTGCACTGTCTTTTTCTTTGAATTTCCTTTCCCCCTCTGCTACCTCTCTTTCGAGTTTTCTTAGGTCTTTCTGGGTTTGGATCAGTAACTGCTTCCGTTTCTCCTGAAGTGCTCTTTCTTTCTCCTTCAGATCTTTCAACTCCTTCTCTTTCAGATATTTTGCATCTAGGGGCAACTGTTTTCTTCCCTTTTGGTCTCTCTCTAAAAAAGATACCGCTGTTGAATTTCTAGAGCTATCCACAATTCCCAACCTGATTTTGGGTTTGGCTCCCAGATTAGGCTCAATGTGCGAGACTTCAGTAATTCTAAAAGTATCAGAGGTCGGTCTTGTGGAGTCTGATCCCAGACCTTTTGGTGTTGATAAATGGAAGGCTCCCCTTGATTGTGGATGCCTTATGGTTCCTAAAACTTTATGAGACTTGTTATCCTCAAACCTACTTATATTCTCAGACATAGCTATGGGTTTTCTATGTTTGTCGGTTGGGATATATCTTGGTGAATCAAGAGGCTGTTTGCCACTAACATTAATATTACGATTCTGTTCCCTTACTGTATATGGCCTATACCTACCAGATTTCATATTCTCATTCCCCTCCCGTTTTTTTGCCCAGTTTCTTTGTTTATTTGTTGCATAATCTGTGAGGTCTCTTTCAAATTTCCCTTCCTTAGATGATATTAATTCTGCTTCAAATTTCTCTAATTTACAATCTGTATCTGAAACTAAGTCACAAAATTCCTCAGTGTCACTAAAGAGTTTTAGTTCACCCTGTAGTTTATCAATTTCAACTGCCAAATTTTCCAAAATTTTCTCTCTATATGTGATTAAGATTCTAATGAGGGCAAATGAGGAGACATCAAGAATCTCATTCCATGATTTGGTAAATTCCAAATCATCAAATGCGGATTTCTTAGAGAGTCTTAAACCACGTGGGATTTTACCTTCATTCAAATATTTTTTCAAAAAATAGACATCCCACCAGTGGCGTGCCTCCAGTTTGAGCATTTTTTCTAGTTTAAAAAACTCAGAGGATAAGTCACAAATTTCCTCATCCAAGATTAAAGTAGTATTGTTGCTTGCTAGTTTTGTATCTTTTAGATGTTTCTTTCTCCTTGAAAGTCTATCATTAACTGTCCTAAAACTTGCCATTATGGAACTGCAGAAAAACTAAATCCTGCCTCCAAGAATTGGTGATTTCAGGAATAGAATCAACTGGCTGCACTATAAGGGTATAGGGTTGAACAAGCAAACAAAAGAAAAATTAGTGCGCCTGGTGATCTGTTCCTGAAACCACTCACCGTAAAATGGATTATTAAATAAATCCAAGTGTGATAAAAAAAAAAAAAAAAAAAAAAAAGGGGGGAAAAAAAGGGGAAAAAAAAAAAAAAAAATTTTTAATTATAAATTGAATGGAAACGAAAATACACCTTGATGATGTGAGTAGTTAAATCCTATGAATACATATACTTTTATACCATTAATAGGTTATGTGACATGAACCATTAGGAGTGAGAGGGGTTAATTGTGGTTATAGCACAAAAAATGGCAGACGGAACCAAAATGATCCAAACACATAAGCAGCTTCCAATGCAAGGTACCCAAACCTTGCTGAATAAGGACAATAAAGAAAACAACCAGGGAAGAGCTATATTAGTTGGGATCAGGCTCAGCAGCCAATTTTATGTATAAACCACATATAAAACAATAGCATAAAATAGCATGATTGAATACACAAAAATATAATATATAAAATGAGTAACACAAGTCTCTGCCAGTTCGAGATTGTCCAGGTGATGTAAGTGCAAGTTAATGCCCCTGTCTGATGTGACAGACTCGGGCAAGAGTGACCTTTGAGAGGTATAAATCCAGAGTGGTAGCTGGGATGGAAAGCGCTACCAACTGTGCAGGTAATGAAGTGTGTAGAAATGGGAAGGTGCCGTAGGCATCAAATATGGAAAAAGCTCACCCAGACTTCAAACTCTTTGCGCTGGTGGCTCCTTTTGTTTCGTCCTTCACAGCCTCGCTGCAGAAACTCCGCTGTACAGCTCTCCTGGGCTTGCACACCAGGGATGGAACTACTCACAGGGCGCCGGGTTTCCGGGTATGACGTCACGGCCGGACGTGACGCACCAACCCTTCCCGGCTGTGCCTGGAGCTGCCGCAGCACACAGGGGCTGAGAGCCGAATTTCACACACCTCACACAGCTTCAAAGTTCCACAGCCTCCGCAGTACACTCTCCAAGGGACTCCACGTTAGACCACCAGGACTGGGGCAATGAGACAGGGATGTCCTTATTCAGCAAGGTTTGGGTACCTTGCATTGGAAGCTGCTTATGTGTTTGGATCATTTTGGTTCCGTCTGCCATTTTTTGTGCTATAACCACAATTAACCCCTCTCACTCCTAATGGTTCATGTCACATAACCTATTAATGGTATAAAAGTATATGTATTCATAGGATTTAACTACTCACATCATCAAGGTGTATTTTCGTTTCCATTCAATTTATAATTAAATTTTTTTTTTTTTTTTTTTTCCCCTTTTTTTCCCCTTTTTTTTTTTTTTATCACACTTGGATTTATTTAATAATCCATTTTACGGTGAGTGGTTTCAGGAACAGATCACCAGGCGCACTAATTTTTCTTTTGTTTTCTTTTGTTTGCCAGTGGAGGAGAGCAGGCGCACAGTGCTATTGCAGGGCAGACACCGGGAGGGGCGTTTGACTTCACCGTGCTCGGGTGAGCTCCTCCCCGTACCTCCGAAGCCCCTGCGCGTGCGCTCACACACCATCACGTGGCCGCCACCTGCACTATCCTGTTCAGCCACCCGCACACATCTTGGGCTGCCGCCCGTGCACATCTTCTTGGCCGTACCTCGCGCACAGCTTTTGCGTCCTCCCGCGCACAGGGTCTGCCGGCCCGCACACCCAGTTTTTGTTGCACGCCGCCTGCGCCCCCCTAAATAATCTTGCGCCTCATTGCCCCCCAGTTTGCACACCACTGCATTACAACACACACAATCAATCAATCACCACACACACGCACACAATCCCCCCCCCCACACACACACACACTCAATCCACACACACACTCAATCCACACACACACACACACACACACACACACACACTCAATCCACACACACTCAATCCACACACACTCAATCCACACACACTCAATCCACACACACTCAATCCACACACACACACACACACACACACACACACACACACACACACACACACACACACACACACACACACACACACACACACACACACACACACACACACACACTCAATCCACACACACACACACACACACTCAATCCACACACACACACACTCAATCCACACACACACACACACACACACACTCAATCCACACACACACACACACTCAATCCACACACACACACACACACACACACACACACACACACACACACACACACACACACACACTCAATCCACACACACACACACACACACACACACACACACACACACACACACACACACACACTCAATCCACACACACACACACACACACACTCAATCCACACACACACACACACACACACACACACACACTCAATCCACACACACACACACACACACACACACTCAATCCACACACACTCAATCCACACACACTCAATCCACACACTCAATCCACACACACACACACACTCAATCCACACACACACACACACACACACACACTCAATCCACACACACACACACACACACACACTCAATCCACACACACACACCACACACACACTCAATCCACACACACACACACACACACACACTCAATCCACACACTCAATCCACACACACACACACACTCAATCCACACACACACTCAATCCACACACACACAATTCCCCCCCCCCACACACACACAATCCCCCCCCCCCACACACACACAATACCCCCCCCCCCCCCCACACACACACACTTTCACGTGGGGGTGCAACATGCTCCAATCCCCCAAACCCCCATGCTGCTGAAAACTGGTGCGGGATGCAGACAGGAAGAGAAGTAGGGGCTGTCTGTGTGCAGAGAGAAGCCCCGCCTCCTCTGCAAGACACAGACACATAGAAGCAGCAGCACGGAGCTTCTGGCCGCCCGTGCACAGCTCTGCCCGCCCCCAGGTTTCCCTGCAAGCAGCCCGCGCCCCCCCTACATAATCTTGCGCGCCCCAGTTTGCGCACCGCTACCTTATATCCATTCCCCATTTAATGCAACATATCTTGTTTGCCTTTGCAGCTCCTGCATGACAATGGGCACTATTGCAAAGCCTGCTGTCTACAAGCACTCCTAAATCCTTCCCCAAAGATTCTCCTAATATATCCCGTTAATTTGTAAGTCGCCTGTTTATTCTTGTTTCCCAAAGTGCATAACCTTAAATGTATCTGTATTAAATCTCATCTGCCATTTACCTGTCCAAGTTTCCAGTCTATCTAAGTCCTTCCGGAGAGAAATTACATCCTGCTCTGATTCTACTGCCTTACACAATTTAGTGTCATCAGCAAAGATGGAGACTTTACTCTCTATGGCAACCTCGAGGTCAATCAAGTTAAAAAGCAGGGGTCCCAGTACCGATCCTTGAGGGACACCACTCACCACTTTAACCAAACCTGAAAAAGTTCCATTGCCAAGACATCTGAGAAAGATAGCTCAAACATCAAGGAAGACTATACACAGGCTCTTATAGCCTCACCAGATAGGTATTGATGAGCACATTGCAAAAGTTCCTTCCTAGAAAGAATTCCCACTAAATTGTTTTGCTAAATAATCATAACAAATGTAGAGGAAAGGCAATATTTTACCTGTGGACAATGGTGACAGATGTATGTACAGTACTAGGTATATGTAATGTGAACACTGGTTTGTTGGTAAGAGGACATGTACACAGGAGCCAAGGACCAGTAGCAATATTTCACAGCATGACAACTCCCTCCAACATGCACATCTACTGTAGTTAGCTGCTCTAGGGTGCTGTCACAAGGAAATCTAAATGTGCTAAAAACAGGAGAGGTGCAAGTGTACTCTGCTGACTTGTGCAGCACCCTTAACCAATTAAATTCCACATGTTCATTCAGAGCTCCACCCGTTCAAAATAGGTCCATTTAGCTTCTCTGTAAAAGTAAGCTCTCTATCCCCTCCTCTTGGTAGTGGCCCAATATTGTTGATGACTTTATTTCGCAACTGTGCTGCAGTGTGACCATGCAGGTGAAAGTGGGGAGCTATAACTGTGTCCGATTGGGGGTTAGGTATGCCGATCTTATGTTCTCACCCTTTCCTTTAGGTATCATATCGTTTTCCCCCACACGGGCACTTTAAAAAGATATACTATGTGTGACTCCAGTGGAGAATTTCAGCTGGAAACAGCCTGATCGCCACGTCGGCAGATTTAGAGTCAGCACCTCTTTTACAACAAGAAAAATAAATAAATTCTTCCACTATTGCCATCAGATTTCTCCCTGGATCAATGCTCAATGATTCAACTTATTTGGCATATCCCTGTATAAGGGGGTCTACCGTATCTGCCATCAGTCTCAATTGGTAGTGATGTCTATATTTTCACTGCTGCTGGTGAAATAATATTTCCTCTAATCTTCAGAGATCCTGTGGCAATTGTGATGTCCTTTTATAGATCATATCCCCACTAAAAGAACTAGAATGATGTAAACTATCCTGATTTGGTTCGGTTTTTTTTCATGCAAGTCAGACCTTTCATCCCCTTAAAGTATTGGCTTTTTTTCAGTTCCGAGGAGGTGCACAAATTTAATCTATGTGCAAGGTGAGGTCTAGTGCCGACTGTAACCAAGTGAGATTTTGCACCAGGGTCGAGTACAAGCAAAATAAACGTAAAACGGAAATCAAGTCTAACAAACGTTTGACACTTAGTGTGCAAAAAATAAAATGTTTCCATGCACAACTGAAAGTAGCATTTACCAAAGCAAGTCTGAGAATTTTGAAAAACATTTATTCGGCATGTGATCACAGCAACTGGCAACTGCATAATGTTATAGTTCAACTGCAACGCTAGATGACAAATAAGGCTTTGCAGCAATTTTTATCTGAAGTATGTAACACAAGGAATCTTTGTCACCAATTAGGTCCATTTAACATTTCATTTTCTGGACTATCCCATAATTGGAATAGATCGATTTCCAAAATATTGGAATGGAGAACCCCCCACCCCCGACTAAATTAAGAAAGTGGTGACATTTGTATCCCCCTTGCTTCGCCATAAAGCAACAAAGCTGACATTAAAATACTAGCACGCAGAGAAATTCTTCGGCTACCTTTCTACATTTAATGCATAAAAGCATTCAAAATATACTTTGAGATTTCTGGAATGAAACATTGTGAATAATAATAAAAATAATAATATACCCAGCCACTTAACTGTACAGCATTAAAAAAAAATAGTTATATTCCTTTAACAACCCCAACCAAAGCAGGCCTCAAGGTACGCTCATGTAGCTTGTACCCTACTTTGGTTACCAATGCTATTGTGCCAGGCTGCTTTCCTTCAACAGGAGCATGAAACAATGCTTCATGTTCATATGGATCAAACTTGGCACCCACAGGATTTAGTTTGAACACGCCGTGCTTATTTAACACTTTCTGCATCTGTACTTCAGTCATAACAAGCCCTTCATACAGGCTCTTTAGATGAGGGTTGTCTGCCTTAATCTCTTCCTTTGGAACACTTTCTGTTGCTTTTTCCAAAATATCTGCAACTTCCAGCAGGTCCTTGCAGAATCCTTGGATCCCTGGAAAAGGAACATTACTTGTAAATTTAGGTCAACGAGTCAATATCAGTAAAGCGCTGCAAAATAATGGAAGACTGAGCCAACGGTTACAAAATATAAAATAAGCCTCATAGAAAAAAATATAAACAAATAAATCACAAGAAATAGTTATTTTAAAACGATAAATATACAGTACAATCCACATTCATTTTTTCATTTTCAGAGGGGTTTCCAAAATTGGGCAAGTAGCAAAGCCCGCAAAACCTGAGACAGGGTGAGGGCAAACGTGGCCAGCTGACACTTTCCCCCTACAGAGTCAATCTTAGGATGTAATCTGTTAAGGAGCAAGGGTCTATACCACAACAGAAACCCAATTTTGCCTCTAAGAATGAATGATGTTGCCATTTCTCAATGCCTCCCTAAAACTGTCTTTAGTCACACCAAGAGCATTTATACTGTAGGTGGGAGGCACAGATGGAGATGTATGTGTCTATGTCTATTTATATAGCGCCATTAATGTACATAGCGCTTCATAGCAGTAATACACGTGACAATCATAAATAACAAACAACTAATTTGTAGGTAGGAAGAACTTACAGAGACAGTAGGAGGGAATTCTGGTAAGTGCATCTGCAAAGGGGCCAAGATTTATATAGGAGGTGTAAAGTATCAGCCACGGAGATACTCATATGCTTCGTTAAGCAGGTGTGTTTTAAGGTGGGTCTTAAAAAGGTGGATAGAGAGGGTGCTAGTCGGATATTGAGGGGAAGGGCATTCCAGAGGTGTGAGGCAGTCAGTGAGAAAGGTTTAAGGCGGGAGAGGGCTTTAGACACAAAAGGGTAGACAGATATCCTTGAGCAGAAAGTATGAGCCAGGATGGTGCATAGCGAGACATTAGGGCTGAGATAGAAGGAGCGGAAGAGTTTAAAGCTTTAAAAATGAGGAGGAGAATTGAAAGTGTGATACAGGATTTGATAGGACACTACTGGGTGAATGATAATACTTCCAACAGTAATGTGGAAGAAGGTAGTGGGGCCAGGTTTGGGAGGAAATATGAGGAACTGTTTTTGACGTGTTAAGTTTAAGTCAGCGGAGGGCCATCCAGGATGATATAGCGGAGAGACATTCAGAAACTTTGGTCTGTACAGCAGGTACAAGGTCAGGAGTTGAAAAGTAAATTTGTGTGTCATCAGCATAGAGGCGATATTTGAACCCAAGAGATGTGATTAGGTCACCTAGAGAGTGTGAAAAGAGAAGAGGTCCCAAGACAGAGCCCTGGCGTGACCCCCACAGAGAGATCGAGGAGGTGTAGAAACGAGACACTGAAAGTACGATGGGAGCGGTAAGAGGAGATAGAGCGGTGTTACGAATACCAAGAGTATGGAGAATGTGAAGAGGGCGGTCCACAGTATAAATGCTGCAGTGAGGTTGAGTAATATGAGCAGAGTGTAATGACCTGTCTTTGGCAGCATGGAGGTCTTTAGTTATTACAAGACGTTCAAGGAGTTTAGAGGCAAAAGGCAGGAGGGAGACCAGTCGATAGTTAGAAAGACAGGTAGGGTCAAGCTTGCTGTTTGAGAAATGGTATGACTGTTGCATGTTTGAAGGAGGGAAAGGTACCAGAGTAGAGGGAGGAGTTAAAAATGTGTGTGAGCATAGGGATTATAGTAGGAGCAAGAGGTTTTAGGAGATGGGAGGGAATGGGGTCAAGTCGGCAGGTGGTAGAGGGAAAAGCGGAGATCAGCAACGACACATTCTCCTCTGACAGATGAGAGTCGAGGAGGGCAGGAGGAGAGTTAGGAAGATGTCTGAATTCCACCTTTTCCTTGAAATAGACAGCAAAGTCCTGAGGTGAGATGGGAGGAAGAACAGGTAGCAGAGGGTGGTCCAAGATTAAGATTGTCAGGTTTAAAAATAAATAAAATGATATGGAGACATAGACCAGAGCAAAGGATAACAAAAAACGGGAGAGAGAAGAGAAACCAGCCCCTTCTTGTCCAGACAGGAACATTAGCAGTTAGAAGAATGAAGCAAGTGGTGTATGGGGGAGACAGGGAGAGGAAAGGAAGACGCTGAGAAGACAAAAGGGAGGAGAGACGGTAGATGCATGAAGTGGCAACAGCACATATGAAAATAAAAAATAAAAAGAGAAGGAAAGATATCAGGAGTGAGATTACTGAAGCCAGGCACAAGGAACGAAAACAGGCGACAGCACACAAAGAATGAGAACTGCACAGCAGGGTGGGAAGAGATCCAGAGTAGAAGATAAACCTACCTGCCCAATGTGCTATGGAATTTGAACTACAGTAGGTTCATCTGCTTTGGAAAAAAGTACCCCTAAGTCACTGCATCTTGCTAGAAGCTTAAAATAATTTAAGGTTCCATTGATTATTGTAGAAACTTTGTCAATCAGTATATACAGGTGCGCCGACACCTATTCTAAAACTTGCCTTGAAAAATCTGGGGCTATCACCAACAAGACCCAGTTACATGCTGGGTACATGCTGCAACATTTCAGTGACATTTCTGCAGAGAGTAATGGCCCATTGGATTAAAACAGCATGGGTCCCTGGCAGTCCCATTTAGTTTGGGGGGGGGGGGTGGTTGAGGGGGGCTGGGATTAAAAAAAAACTCCTTGCCATTTCCTGCCAAGGATAAAAGGCTTGTGCTGCCCAATTATTAAAAACCTATAGCCAAGTGAAACATGTCAACAAATAAAAAAAAAAAAAAGGGTACTGAAATATTTGAAGAGCACCCGATTCTCTGTCAGCCACAAACACTATTTGAGACGGATTTCACCTTTAAAAAAGTTCCCACCAAGAAACGGTGAACTTATGCAAGTGACGTGTTTGGCAGGTTACACAATCATAAATATAAGCTTCTTTAAAAAACCAGCAGTTCCTCAAGAAACAAAGACGAAGTCATAACATTAAATGTTCTTTTATATTGTAGGGATCTATCTATTCCTCGCTTGAATTTTTCAGTTTTGCTGATTTTTACCTTGCATCATTTCAATGGCAATACTTTTTTTTTTTTTTTTTAAACTATTGTGCATCTGTTGCCATTTTTAAGAAATATCAAATGGTTTGCATCACTAATTTGTGTAGCCCGTGTGTACTTTTTTCCCCCTTTGTTGTTTTTAAAGATCATCTGAATCATGGTGTTCCCAGCTCTACAAATTTGACTTTGAAATCTCACACAAGAATCTTGTCTTGGGGAAGAATAAGGTGGCGAGGTTCCATCTTCACTCTGAAAGGGAGCAACACGCACCCTTGGGAAATGACAGCTTCCGATACATTCATATTGGTGACCAGCTAGGATTTTTAATTTTTCCCCCCAACTTTCTTTTATTGGATGACAGAGGGGGGGAATATCGCAAGATTGTACAAATTGGACTTGACAAGCAGTTAAACATTGTGTATAAAATTCATCCAGCAAAGCAACAGCGAAACATCTGAAACACGCCAAGGACCTTTGTGCGGGCTAAAGTTCGGAGGAAAGTGTCAACAGTCCCTGACAACCAGGGATCCCATGCCAGCTACGATTTTTTAATGATACAGAGACAAAAAAAAAACAAAAGGTAAAATGTCTAAGGCACTGGGGATCCCAGACCTGGGAGTACCAAGGCTCAACTAAAGAAAAGAAAAAGGAAACATTACAGGGAATGGTAGAAATGTTGCTGTAACCCTTTGAGTGCCCCAGGATGTAGTCACTACGTCATGGGGACCAGCACTCGGGGAGGCCCCCACAACATTGTGACAAACTACATCATGCCAGATGGCTTGTTTTATTCTGGGTTAGATCACGTCCTGCGTTTCCATGGAGCGTAGGACGCGATCTAACCAGTGAGGAAACGGAGGAAGATCAGTTTCCTCCAGAATGGCTGCTGCAATCACATGACGGCACTCAAAGGGTTAAAATAGCTGCAACATTAAAATGCATGTTAGGCAAGCAGCAGTTGCCACAGTAATGCGCAATACCAGTGATATCAAAAACAGGTCAAAGCACGGCAACATGTCAGTTCTATAAAAAAACACCCAGGAGAAACAGGATCAGAGCACATACTACATACATGTAGATTGTTCTTGTTGAAGCCACTTTTACAGATACCTGTACCAGGTTAACCAGTTCTCTAAACTCTTCCACTCACCATATAATTTTGCTTCTTCCGCCAGTTTGTGGCTCCTCTGCCTCAAGTTTTCGGTGTCTGCAAGAGCTCGCTTGTACTTATCCTGGCAAACAGGGAAATAAATGAACACATTTACAACTCCTCCCCTTAACATCTGTAGCACCGAATCACTGCACGGCCCCTGGGCCCCATGGCAGTGTTTGTTTTGCTCGTTTTCTAGCAGATGATCGGGCAGACTGCTCCTTTGGAGTGGTGAGCCTGATCGAAATGGAAGTTGAGAGCAGTCCACTCCATTATTGGGGGGGGCGGTCGGGGCCATGCGATCGCCCCCAAACTGATTTCATATGGTCGAAAATCCCAGGAGGTCTGGTGGCACTCGAGTGATGCTGGTCATCCTGTACCAAAAAGGTTCAACAAAATGTAAAACATTCAAGTAATTCCAGATTTGCACCCCTGCATGTTACATCACTAAATAGAAAAATAAAAAAAAGTTGACCGTAGTTCTCAGGGAACCTCCGTCTTACCACAAACGTACTCATTACTGTAAATCTATCTACACCAGTATTAAATGGATATGCATTCCCAATTTACAACGATCACCATTTATATATGTAAACCCCTTTTGGGATTACAAGGGCCTTAGAGAAGGGGTGCGCAAGATTTTTGTTTTGTGGTACCCCAGCGATTAGAGGCCCAGCACTCTTCCCCAAGGCATTTAAATTAAATGCCGGGAGGACCCCGCAGAGTAATTTGATGCTTCAGACAAGGTAAGGGGGGCCGCGAGCTGTGGGGAAGAGCAGGCCGGGGGGGTACAAGGCAAACAGTTTGCACATCCCTACCTTAGAGGGTTAACCAGATGGGCTCACATGGAGTGGCGCTTCTCTCCCATCACATGGTGCTGGGTGACTTGGCAGAGCCTACGGCCCACCGACTTCTGCCTGGTGACAGGGACATCCCAGACGGGAGAGGGTTGATAATGATATGAGGATGGTGCATAGACTTCCTTGATTCCTGTTGATGGGACATGACACCACGCGGCTGGTTCGCCCTCATTGGCTGAACCATGGCCCTCATGGCCACGGCTCCGTCGCAAGTTCCACACACAATTTTTTTGTGTGTGGAATCTTGCAGTACAGCGCGGCTACTGAATGTGCGCCGACGCATGTACTCGGCCCTGAGTGACTATGGGGCCGGTGTTTGTGCGCATAGCACACGCCTCGTGGCAGTCACTGGGACCGCAGCCGTAGGAGTGCTTGTAGACAGCAGGCTTAGCAATATTGCCCAAAGTCATGCAGTAACTGCAAAAGCAAACAAGCTCAAGGATTAGTAGGTCCACACCTTGAATATGGAGTACAATTTTGGGCACCACTCCTTACAAAAGACATTATGGAACTAGAGAGAGTGCAGAGAAGAGCCACCAAATTAATAAAGGGCATGGACAATCTAACTTATGAGAGGCTAACTAAATTAGATTTACCTTAGAAAAAGGGTGTCTAAGAGGGGATATGATAACTATATACAAATATATTCGTGACAGTACAAGGAGCTTTCAAAAGAACTTTTCATCCCAAGGGCAGCACAAAGGAAAAAAGGGGTCATCCCTTAAGGTTGGAGGAAAGAAGATTTCACCAGCAACAAAGGAAAGTATTCTTTACGTAAAGGCAGTTCAAAAGTGATATTCCATACCCATAGGGACTGTGATGACAGACGATATAAATCTTAAAAAAATAAAAGTTGGACATCTTTTTAGAAAGGAAAAGTATACAGGGATATACCAAATAAGTAAACATGAGAAGGATGTTGATCCAAGGAATAATCTGATTGGCAATTCTTGGAGTTCGAAAGGAATTTTTTTCCCCACTTATGAGATGTCACTGGGGTTTTTTATTTGCCTTCCTCTGGGTCAATATACTGTAAGTACGGATATAGGATAAAGTATCTGTCTAAATTTCCCATAGGTTGAACTTGATTCAACCTCATCTACTATGTAACCATGTAACATCCTAAATGTGTTTTTATTTTAAATAAATCAGTTCTGTACTACAGGCATACCCCGAATTAACGTACGCAATGGGATCGGAGCATGTATGTAAAGCGAAAATGTACTTAAAGTGAAGCACTACCCTTTTCCCACTTATCGATGCATGTACTGTACTGCAATCGTCATATACGTGCATAACTGATATAAATAACGCATGCGTAACAGGCTCTATAGTCTCCCCGCTTGCGCACAGCTTCGGTACAGGTAGGGAGCCGGTATTGCTGTTCAGGACGTGCTGCCAGGCGCATGCGTGAGCTGCTGTTTGCCTATTGAGCGATATGTACTTACTCGCGAGTGTACTTAAAGCGGGGTATGTCTGTATAAGAAAATAATTGTAGCTTTTTTTTTTAAACAGCTCTATAATTTATAAAAAAAATGTAATTTCAATGTAACAAGCATTTTTTGTTTCTATGGCACTATTTACAAAGTCACACCCCCTTCCTCTTCTGAAACAGGCTCTGGCACTCCCCTTTTTGAGCCCTCCCTCTCTCTAGCAGTGCACCAATTGTATCTAGTGACTGCCTGGTCACATGATTTTCCCCACAGAACTTTGCATCTTTGGTCCTCTTGTGCTGCACTGACAGACATTTAGTGAACACCCGAGCCGAATCTTGATCGATCACAGGAGAACGGATCAATCGGCAACTTAGCCAATTATTTATTGCGTGGATTGTATTGGTGCACAAATTAAAGGGGGAAAAAACACACACAAAAAAATGGACCCTTGGACTGCTGCTTTAAAAAGGAGCTTCCTGCAAAAAATACACTGACGGAAAGGTTAGATAAATAGGCGAATCAACTGGCAGCTGTATGACGGAGATCAATAGATATGAGAATATGGATGAGCAAGGGGCTGATGAACAGTGTTAAAAGGCAGCAGTGAGGTAATTGGCTACATTAAATAAATGTATGGCAGTCTCAGCAACTAGTTTGGTTGAATCCAGACTGAAATGTGTCGATGAGCAAATTAGCAGACAGAAAATCCAGAATGCAGTTGTATGCAAGCTGTTCAAGTATTTATAAACACTTTCACCAGGAGGAAATACATTGAATGCGTTTAAGGTATGTTCTGTGTAGAGAATATTGTGATGTCATCAATAGATATTATGGATGTAAACATGTTTAAAGTATAAAACAGCAGCGGTCTTGAAAATATCTTACATTTGAGAGACGAAGGTACATAGTGTCACAAGGGAGGTGCCTGGTGAGAAGGAAGAGAGGCTGGTGTCTTTGTACAACCATGGAACCGTAAATAGTTTGAAGGCAAGAGGGAGAAGGTAGATGGGCGACTAACTAGAGAGACAGGTGAAGGCTTCTTCACGATTGGTGTTACAGGAGCATGCTTGAATGCGGAGGGCCAGTGCAGATAGGCTGAAGATGTGAATTTAGGTATTATTATAGTGAGGGAGAAGAAGTGTAGGAATGGGGTGAAGCACACGTCAAATGAGTGTAAAAAAAAAATCAGGAGATTGGTTCTTCAAATAGAGGAGATAAGGCATCCAGGGTGGCTTTGGGAGCAGACTGAGGGCATATTAGTATGGATTCACCTAACAGGATATTAATTCATGCTGAATGCCATACATTTTGCATTCTAAAACAGGGTGCTTAGTTTTGAGCACAAAAACGTAGACAAGATGCTGGTGTGGGAGGGCAAAGAATGGATCAAAAAAAAGTTGGTGATTGAAGGACAGGGTGGATATAAGAGGTAATATATGTGTTTGGCAAGTGATAGAGCATTGATGTTGGAAGAGAAAGGGAATCTGCAGTGGAGGAAACTTGCTCTCCATGACGTTCAGCAGTATGGGAGGATTTTGGCGGAAGAGTTGTGCCAGGGTGGTGCCCTTAAAAGACGAGAGGTAAGTGTTCAAAGGAGCAGCATGGTTTAGGATAAATTAGAGGGTACTGTTGTAGGTAGATATTATGCCTGGAAAAGAAAAATAAAGGTGAGGAGAGTGGGGCTAGAGGTGTGGAGAAATGGATGGGGCCTACACGTGAGGAAAATTGCAATAGTGGGGCTGAAAGAGTGGAGATGGTGATTAGAGAGAGAGCAGGGTATCTTAGAAAAGTAAAAGATAGAGCAGAGATAAGAAAATACAAGGTCAAGAGAGCATCCATCATAATGGGTACGAGAGTTGGTCCACTGAGGAAGACCAAAGGAGGATAGAAGTTAAGTGTAAGGCAGCAAAGACATCGGCTGTCTAATACTATAGTAAAACCTCCTACAATGATCGTGAAGGTTTCAGTGGAACGGAAATGTGGGAGCCAAGCAGCAAAGTTATCAAGGATTTTGGATGGTGTTCCAGGGGAACGGGAGGTAACAGCAACAGATTAATGAGAGCAGCGACAGGATCGTGAATGTCAAAGAATTCAAATTAAATGGATCGGCAGGGAAAAATTACTTAAAATGTGCATCGAGAAGCGCAATACCTACTCCTCCACCATGCCCGTTACCCGTCTTAGGGATATGGTTAAAGGAAAGACCACCATAGCACAGAAGGGAGGTGGTATCAGGGGGTGTGAGACATTTCTTTATGCCCCCCCCCCGACAACACAAAATATTTCTAGGCCAGCACTGCTAACTTGGAGGCCTTCAAGTTTATAGTATTGTCACTTAATAGGCCACAATGTAATTTTATCATTACCGAGTAGACTGACATGATATACATCCACTTGTCCCACATTCCTGTAGAATAGGAAGGAAGGATTGCCTCCCCCTCCCTCAAATTTTTGAAGTGAAACTTCTTTAGTGGCACCTCATTCGTGATGGGGCAAAAAAGAATTGTGGAGACAGAAATGAAACGGATGTGACGTCAGTGCTGGCAGTTGAGGCCGGGCTGTGTTCTGGCTCAGCCCGACCCCAACACTCACATCACACCCGCTCCACAAATCAGATGCGGCGGCGATAGCCGCCGGCGCCGCTCCTAATCGCCCCCCCGCCCCCCTGAGTCCCACCCCCCTCCACACATTGTGACATATGCGGCGGCGATAGCCGCCGCTCCTAACGGCCGCTGCCATGCCGCGCATGCGCAGTTGTGACGGCGCCGCTGATTCCCCGCCCGTTCCCCGCCCATTGATATGCTGCGCATGCCCGGTAGTCATGGCGACGCTCGAGACGCCATGACTCTCCTCACAGGGACACTGAAGCCCACACTGCTCCCCGGGGCTCTATGCAGGCACTGATCTCCTGCGGCCTCTCCTCCCGGTGCATGCCCCGGCCGAGGCATAGAACTGCTCCGGTAACGGGGGGGGGGAGGAGGGGGGTGATGAGTGCGCTGCGTCCCCCACAGCACCATCAGAAGCCTCCGAGTCGGCTCCAGCTAACGATGACGCGCTTCTTCCTCTCCCCCCGCCGACACTGCCTCCATCTCCTCTGTGCCGCGATCTGGTAGGAATGGGGGGGGGGTGGGGGGGCGGACTGCTGAAAGGGTCTGGGTGCAGGGAAAGGATAAGGGTGCAGGGAAAGGACAAGTGTGCTGGGGGGAGGACAAGTGTGCTGGGGAGAGTCAGGAGAGAGGGGGGCAGGACACACACACACACACATACACACATACTGACTCACATACACACACTGACTCACATACACACACACACACACACACACACACACACACACTGACTGACACACACACACACACTGACACACACCCCCACACACTGACTGACCCCCCCCACACACACTGACTGACCCCACCCACCCCCCCCACACACTGACTGACCCACCCCCCCCACACACACACTGACTGACCCACCCCCCCCACACACACACACTGACTGAGACACACACACTGACTGACCCACCCACCCCCCCACACACACACTGACTGACCCACCCACCCCCCCCACACACTGACTGACCCCCCCACACACACCGACTGACCCCCCCACACACTGACTGACCCCCCCCACCACACACTGACTGACCCCCCCCCACACACTGACTGACCCACCCACACACACTGACTGACCCCCCCCCCCCCACACACTGACTGAAACCACCCACCCCCCCCACACACTGACTGACCCCCCCCCACACACACTGACTGACCCACCCCCCCACACACACTGACTGACCCACACCCCCCCACACACTGACTGACCCCCCCACAACTCCCCCCACACACTGACTGACCCACCCACCCCCACACACACACTGACTGACCCACCCACCCCCACACACTGACTGACCCACCCACACCCCCCCCCCCACACACTGACTGACCCACCCACACCCCCCCCCACACTGACTGACCCACACCCCCCCACTGACTGACTGACCTCCCCGCACACTGACTGACTGACTGACCCACCCACACTGTCTGACTGACCCCCGCACACTGACTGACTGACCCACCCACCCACACCTCCCCGCACACTGACTGACTGACCCACCCACACCTCCCCGCACACTGACTGACTGACCCACCCCTCCCCGCACACTGACTGACTGACCCACCCCTCCCCGCACACTGACTGACTCACCCACACCTCCCCGCACACTGACTGACTCACCCACACCTCCCCACACACTGACTGACTCACCCACACCTCCCCGCACACTGACTGACTCACCCACACCTCCCCACACACTGACTGACTGACCCACCCCTCCCCGCACACTGACTGACTCACCCACACCTCCCCGCACACTGACTGACTCACCCACACCTCCCCACACACTGACTGACTGACCCACCCTTCCCCGCACACTGACTTACTCACCCACCCCTCCCCGCACACTGACTGACTCACCCACACACCCCCGCACACTCTGACCCACCCCCGCACACTCTGACCCACCCACACCCCCCCACACACTGACTGACACACACACTGACTGACACACACACTGACTGACACAAATACACATACACACTGACTGACACACACACACACACACACACACACACACACACACACACACACACACTGACTGACTGACATACACACACACACACACACACACTGACTGACTGACTGACTGACTGACTGACGTACACACACACTGACACACATACACACAAGGAATTCACACTTAGTGCAAATAGCTAATACATGGGATGTGTGCCGAGCACGCGCATTCTAAGTCAAATTTATTTGCGTTTTGTAACTGAAATTGTATTTTGATTTTTAATTAAAACATCACCAACACAAATACAATTTCTGTGATAAAAGTCAAAGAAGTTTCACTTACTATGCGCGTGCTCAGCACACACAGCTTTTTTTTTTTATAGGAGGTGTGCAAGCCAGAAAACAGCTTAATTGCCTTATTACTCACAGTAATGTCTTTGAGTTGATCTTCTAGCTTGGCCTTTTCTGCAACAAATTGGTCAGTGTTCTCTTCATTCTGGATTTTACATTTATCCTCTTCATTGTCCTGGCCAGGAGGTTTCTGCTGGGTTGCTGTGCACAGCAATCGTGGACATGTCCTAAGGCAAAATAAGTAAATAAATAACTTAGTGGACAGGCGATCGACCAATGTTGCCTTTTTGGATGAGAGCAGCTCTTCCAAACAGCTTTCCAATTTCAACATTTTTTGGCAGCAGAATTACATAAATCAATCAAAATTGTGTTTCCTAACCAATATGGTCGTCTGAAGCCTTTGTGATGATTTCTCAACAAAAAACAGAGGATTCTCCAGAGGTGGAGAGCTGGGTAAGGAAGACCAATGTGGTGTGCACTCAGTTACACAATCTCTCAAAATATCAGTAATCCAGAGTTGAGAGAATGGAGAGCATAATTGTACTACGCACACAAGTACCAGAGGAGATACGTGTATGGTGTAACATGGTCCCCTAATGAAAGATGGTACGCATGGTAGTTAGAACAAAAAAGTAATCTTTAATGGTAGCAGCAGATAAAATACTATGGGGACATTAAAATATGTAGAAAACCTAGAGGTATATATCTAAATCAGTCTGTGAAGGTAGACTCCAAGAGATGAATAATATCTCTGCAGCCTCTATATCAGCCTATTTGCAATGCGATGAGGTTGCTTATAATCCTAAATGCAGCCAGAAGGGGGCTGCGTGATCACAGAGCGCCCGCAGAACAGTCTAACTACAGATCTGGATGAAAAGGTTTCCAGTGTCAAGCAATAGAATGGTAACTGGAGCAAAGCTCGCACTGGGAAACGGCCCGGGGATGTCAGCGTGCCGTTTCCAAAATGGGAAGCCTGGAAGATGTCTTCAGGCAGGGCATTATACCTATTGCTTGTGCACACTTCCACAGTCTCTAAGATGGCCCGAAGTGAAAGTAGGTGAAGTCACCACCAGATAAGTAACAGTTATTAGGGTAATTGATCACGCAATATCTAAATTGCATTGCCCAGGGGAAGCCTCTGTTTCTTTACTTCATCAAAGAGGTGGTAAATGAAAAGGGGTACAGAGGCAGCCTTGTCAGCAAGGCTTAGGAGTACTTCATGGATGAAATGCCTAGTAACAACCAAAAGGTACACATAGAAGTACTTTCCCTACATACATAACCCTATATTAAAGAGGGTGGGGGAGCCCTATCACTGTGGCTGAGCTATTTCGATCTTAGGTCAAAGCATCTGAATCATACCAGCGCCTTTGCTCAAAATCAGTAGCGGGAGCTAGAAGTGTAGCGTGAAGCCAGGGGTGCAGTTGGAATTTGTGACGTCAGTGCAACCCTGTTGATGTACATTTCGCGTTATGCTTACCCTTTGAGAAACATTTTTCATCCAGATCTGTAGTTAGACTGACTGTTCTGCGTGCGAGCTGTGATCACGCAGCCCCCTCCTGGCTGCACTTGGGATAACAAAGCAACCTCACAGCACTGCAAGTAGGCTGATATAGAGGCTGCAGAGATGTCTGTCTGTATTTATATAGCGCCAATAATATACATAGCGCTTCACAGCAGTAATACACGTGACAATCATATAAATAACAAATAAATACAAATAACACATAAAAGGGAAGAAGTGTTTCAGACAAAAAAGTAACATTTAGGAAAAGGACCAATTGGTTGGTAGGAAGAACGTACAGAGTAGGAAGTACTCTTCATCTCTTGGAGTCTACCTTCACAGACTGCTTTAGATATATACTCTAGGTTTTCTATATATTTTAAATGTCCCCATAGTATTTTATCTGCTGCTACCATTAAAGATTAATTTTATTTTCTAACCACCATGCCATCTTTCCACCATCTTTCATTAGGGTACTATTCCAATAATTAAAACCATTATATCCATGTTACATCATACATGGTATCTCCTCTGGTACTTGTGTGCATAATACAATTATGCTCTCCATTCTCTCTCAACTAGAGATGAATGATATTTTGAGAGATTGGGTAAAATGGTGTGCACACCACATGGCTCTTCCTACCCAGCTCTCCACCTCTAGAGCAGGGGAGCGCAAACTTTGAGCTGCACCCCCCTGCCTGCTCCCCCTTGCGCTCCCCTCACCTTGTTTGGCGGCGTCAAACGACCCCGTTGCCATGGAGACGGACACATGATGTCACTCTGCATGACACCACGGCGTCATTTGAAGCCGTCTTACCAGCTCTGCAGAATCCCAGTAAGTGAGTTGCAACCTCTGCAACTGCCCGCACGCCCCCCCAAACAAATCCAGTGCCCCCCACTTTGCGCACCACTGCTCTAGAGAATCCTATGATTTGTACTTTGTTTGTTATTATGCCAATTCTGCCAAGAGAGGTACAAGTGGCCATCAATATCTAAAAAATAAATATTTTAAAACCAATCACTCTACTCTTTCCTAGATCTGTCTCAGCATCTCCCCTCCTGAAATCCCTCTCCTGGCTTCCAATCAAATCCCGCATCTCACACTCCATTCTTCTCCTCACTTTTAAAGCTTTACACTCTTCTGCCCCTCCTTACATCTCAGCCCTAATTTCTCACTATGCCCCACCCCGACTCTTGCGTTCTGCTCAAGGATGTCTTCTTTCTACCCCCTTTTTATTTAAAGCCCTCTCCTGCCTTAAACCTTTTTCACTGACTGCCCCACACCTCTGGAATGCCCTTCCCCTCAGTACCCGACTAGCACCCTCTCTATCCACCTTTAAGACCCACCTTAAGACACACTTGCTTAAAGAAGCATACGAATAGCACTGTGAACATTCTGAACACATGATACATAAAGCTTGGCCCCCTGCAGACGCACTTACCAGAACTCCCTCCTACTGTCTCTGTACGTTCTCCCTACCTACCAATTAGATTGTAAGCTCCTCGGGGCAGGGACTCCTCTTCCTTAATGTTATGTTTGTCTAAAGCACTTATTCCCATGCTCTGTTATTTATATTATCTGTTATTTATTTGATTACCACATGTATTACTACTGTGAAGCGTTATGTACATTAATGGCGCTATATAAATAAAGACATACAATACAATATGGGCAATTGCTTTTTTGCTGATCTGTGCCACACTAATTCATACAGATATAAAAAAAAAAAAAAAAAAAAAAAACAGCAACAAAAAACAATATACTATTTCACTAACCAATTCTTCCCTAATGTTGCACAAAAGATCAGATGTTGATGCAACACTATGTAATCATTCACTCGTCTATCAGACCCAGATTTCAAGGGCATACGAATCAGATTACAAATCAAGGTTTTTTTTCCATGTGATTAAAACATGAAGTTCTGAAAAGTAATAATTTACCATTTCACAGTGAATTTTAGTGTACGGAGAAATATTTCATGTTTGCACTATACATCCACTAAATAAAGACCATTTTTTCTCATTCAAAAAATAAATAAAAATAAATAGAAACATTTACTTAACTTAGAGAACTATTTTGGGAAGTACTAAAAATGTTGCGTTTATATTTTCCGTGGTTTTTTCTCTCTCGTTAGAATTGTATTAAATTCACAAAAAACAGATTGACGCTAACTGTACTTAACATTATCAGCTTTCCTTAAACTTTCCACAAATGGCTACAGTAATGACTTTGCTTCAGGGCCACTAATATTAGAAAAGTGAGGCTGAATGCAGTGAGCGATACCCAACACCATGGCAGGAACTTTAATGACATCTATGAGGCTACTGAGACAGAGGTTCCCTCTATAGTACAAATGACACCCCAGAAATCAACGCAGTCTGTGGGGATTCACCCAACTTGGGAGATATGGCAGGGTTACCACCTAAACATAACGGTACATTGATGCTACAACCCTCGGCTGCAAGAGAGCCTTCAGCGCATTGCTTGCCCTCATTTTACAGTGAATTGTATGTATGTCTATTTATATATATAGCACATAGCGCACCCCAGCAGTAATACACGTGACAATATAAATAACAATACAAATAACACATACTGGGAAGACCCGCTACAGACAGAAAAGTAACATTTAGGAAAAGGAGTCCCTGCCCCAAAGAGCTTACAATCTAATTTGTTACGTTAGTGGGGGTCACTCCACATACAGTAGGAAACACTAGGTGTAGACCGCAGGGGCAAAGACAGCGCAGTGGTGTTAGCGGGTGAAGTTGCCCTCTCCCCTCCACCCCCCCCCCATTATGAGGGGCAGTTGCCATGGACATTATTAAAGACTATGGCTGTTGCAGTGTTATTATGCTCTCAGAGGTCCTACGACCCTTTGCCACTCATAGGGTCAACCGGTGAAAGTCCCTCCACATAGTGACACTAGGGCCTAGTGACTAGGCATACACCCCCCATTCACGTCTGTGGGGGCAGTGGGGTTATCGTGCAGTTGCACGGACCACATTAACGCCTATGGCTGCAGTAGAGTTATTAATAGATGGCGGCCCTTCCCATCAGCGCCACTTTCCTGCCTCCTCTCCCCCCTCTTCTCCTTACCAGACCGGCGCCCGCAGCACCGTGCCGTAGCTTCGTCTGAGTGATCGCAGCGCCTGGGACGCCATGGCCTCTTCCAGTCCCAGCACGCACCGCCCACGCTGCAGCGCAACCTAACAAGTCTCGGCACAAACACCCAATCAGCGACGCCGCTCCACCTGGGTGAGCGTTCGCGCAGGCGCACTGGGAGCAAGGTCGACCTGTCAACCTAATCAAGGTCGGTTGAGGAGGAGTTGAAATGTCACCGAGGTGACAGATAATACAGACTTCGCCCTGAGCCTGCTGGAGATTTTTTTTTTCTTCTACCATCTTTATTGATACAATAGTTGTCAGTTTCACCTTCTCACCTGTTAAGATTAAAAGTATGACATACATTCTTCAGTATTTTGTATATTTTGCTATATTATACTTCCCCTCCCTTTACATTATGGCAAAAGAATGAACAGTTATAAAAGTAAATAAACAAAATGTGTATTCTGTCATAATATGTTTGAAATATCAATA
>NC_134483.1:504961661-505037449 GCF_040206685.1 Ascaphus truei
TGTCTCTCTCTCCATGCTGTCTCTCTCTCTCTCTCCCTCCCATTCTGTCTCCCTCCCTATAGAGTGTGTGTGTGTTCTCTCTCCCCATTCTTCACCCTACCTGTCACTGTGGTGGAGTGTGGTGGGGGGGGGGGGTGACTCACTTCCAGGTCTCACTGCTGGGGCTCTGTGCTCACCTCCTTCTCTCCTCCCTGCATTGTTGCTCTCTGCTGCCCCCCCCCCCCTGCTCAAAACCGGGACAGCCACAAAAAAACGGGACATTTAAAAATAATGTCGGGCAGCCGGGACAGGCATTAAAAAAACAGGACTGTCCCGGCTAAACCGGGACATCTGGTCACCCTATAAATTTGACAGTGTTTCTATATGCAGCGCACTCCACTGCTAGAAGCCAGGGGTGTACCTGAGTTGGTGCTCAGTAGCGCCTCCACCTGTACGAGATTCTACTGTGTGGAATTACCCTGTTACAGGAACCCCATGCAATAAAACACACATGTATATGTATAACAGTTTTACTGCCCAGCCTAACAATACTAACACTCCAAAACATACAAGCCTCGCACAGCCGTACCCCTTCACCCTGCTCCCCTGCATCGTGTCCTCACCCTCACTGGGTGTACCTCCTCAAGTACTATGGTGCCTCTGAGCACACAACACCCTGGTGTCCATAGAGATCCGGTGATGAACCGCGACACCTCCGCCTCTGCGGTGGGTGAGTCCCTCGTGGATGGTACCTTTAATAGTCTCTGTCGCACAGATGGATGATTTGGTCCCAGATCACCCTGATTTACAATTTATTTTACCTCCTTGCTCAATCATATGATCCCGGTATAAAAAGGTGTTGATAAACCTGGTCTCCTGTGACAGTGCCCAAGTTCTCAGAAATGATCGTAGGCTGGGATTTTATGCCGATTAGAGATCCAGGAGATTTGGACAAACTCGTGTTCAGGAGGGACCAAGTTCTCAGAAAAGAGCGTAGCGGTGGCATATGGAACTTTATGTCGATTTGGGTTCCAGAAGATTCTGGACTAAATCCCAGTCAGGATAAAACTCTCCCATAGCGTTCCCTGCACCTAGGAAAGTCTAGTTTTTGACCACAGTCCAAAAGTAAGTGTGTCTTTTTGTCTGTATTTTGTGTATCATTGTGTGTAAGCGAATTTATGCCGAATAAATGACAATTTATTTCATTACCTTCTTTTGTTCAATGAATGATCCCGGTAAAAAGGTGTAAATAACCTGGTCTTCCGTGACAGGGATAAGTCCCTGTTACATTACTCCCCTGTTTGTGGGAAGCTCGGGCTTGCCACAGCTAAAGCCCATACTTCCACTCTCACTCGAGATATCTCTGTGGCTGAAATGAGAGTGGATGGAGGAAGAGAACCCTTAGTTCCGATGGGATGAGTCCTTTCTCCAGGTCAGTAATGTCTTCTCAAGAAGGTGCTACAGCTCTGCACTCTTCAGTCGCTCGAGGAGGACTTTTCCCAAGCACAGTCTTTCTTCTGACTGCTTGGTCACATATTTTCCCCTGTGTCGGGCGATCCTTTCTTTCCTGCATCGGGTTCTGTAGCCATATTCATGGGTGGTTCAAGCAGGGCAGAGTTTTTATCCATACCAATTGACTCCCATGGCATCTCAGTTTGGTAGTTATCTATTGCTGTACCTGTAGAGGTGTGAACACCGAAACAGTTCGGCCTCAATCTAGCCAAAGACTGCATCTTTCTAGCAGCTATTTTCATTGTGAGGAATATGGCTTGGGCCATGGGGCCACAGTAGCATGACTGTATTGGTATTGCGCTTCTCAGTTGTAATTCGATTCTTATTTCCTGACTTGTGTGGAAAGCAGATCGTAGTACTAAGATAGCATTGCGGGTGCGCTTATAGCAAGGCACAGATTGCTTGGTTGTGATGTAGAACCTATATCTGGGTTGAATCACACCAGCAGCTTCCTTCATTTTTTGTAGTATCTTTGCTGCAGACACTTCCTAACATTTGACTGGAGTAAGATTACACACCTCTTCAAATGTTCATAATTCTCTCTTTGACATTGCATTCTCCTTATGGATTGGAGAAGGCAGGCTGCTTTATTCTGACTATTTAGCCATTGACTTTTCATTCCTCTGTAGGCAGCCTGTATGGTGAGCGCTGCAGAGCGTTTGCGCAGATACATTTCTCTTTCCAACCTTGCTTGGACAAGAGCTTTGTAGTACGTCTGAATTACTCTGCTGCTTTTCTCCCCTTTTAAGAAGTTTAGCTCATCAGTGAGAGAATCCTGTTTCTGGAGTTTGCTCTGAGTGTGCATCAACGCATTCTTCATTATATTTTGGAGCTCTGCGGATTTCTTCGCTTGAGCTGCTTACCTAAGTTTATATGAGAAAGACACATGTAGTGGGGGTCTGGGCTACAAAACTAGACTTTTGTTGAAATGAATGAAAAACCAAAGTCTTTAGTTGATCGGGACTTGGCCAGAAATGTCCTAGAACTCAAATTGGCATGAAGTTAGTGACGCCACCGCACTCTCTCTTCCGGAGGTGCTGAAATCCCTTGACTGGGAGTTAGCTCCAAATGTCCTGGAGTTAAATTCATCTTGCAATCCTAGCCGCGACCGCTACGTTCAATTCTCAGAACTTGGCCGCAAAAAGTGCGACTTAGAAAATATTCTGCCTTGAAATATCTGAAGCCAGCTCGCTGCTATTTCTCAGAGAGCATCTTTTGGTACATTCATATTTGCCGCTGATGTTCTGGTGATTAGAATCCGGATTGGCTGAGAGCTCCTTACAGTATTTCAGAGTTCTTTCATAAAATACTACAGCCAATCCGAACTTGGGAAATATCCTACCAGCCAATCAGAGCGATGCCAGTCTTCTGAAGTCGGGCAAGCGGATCTTCTGAATCAGCAAAGGGCATGTGCAAGCTTGCCACATCTGCCACTTGGTATTCAGAAGCCACCAACTGGTTTAGGCTCCTCACAGTCTGGGAAGGCAAATAGTAGTCCCGAGGACTTCCATTCATCCCAGGACGTGGGTGCTCAAGCCTAAACCTCCTACCCAAATGTTCTTCACACCTCTGGCATCCTCTGTGGCTTTCATGTCCGATGTCTGAGTAGACACGCTGGCACCAAGCCGGTAGCCCAGTGACTCTCCCAGAACATCGGTCCGGAAAGACCCAGCTCATTATACCATGCACAAGCATATATGTACTTTAAACACACTGTTTAATAAACCATACATTGTATACTTCTGGTTATGGGGAATAGAATAAGAAGTTTGTACTTTATTCCTTACTAGCCATATTCTCCGCACACTATAACTGGACTTAGTTTTAAAACTCCTCACAACCTGATCTATGGTTGGAGCCCCCTCCCCCCCCCCAGAACCACTATATCGGGTTTTGGGTGACCAGGGCATTAACTGGGCACCCCCCTTTAACCTAGGGACCCCTTGACTGTTCCAGGAATACCTCACATCCCTATGCCCCATTTAGCTTTCTGGTCTGTGCTGAAGCAGGGAATCCTAGCGGTGAGTCGCGCAAGCGTTTTCAAGGGTAGATTTTGTCAGAGCAATGTACCTATATGTATCCGGGATTCTGACCTGATTTCCGGGTACATTTTTGTGGTATCCAGCAATTCTGACAACACTTTTTCCATAAACCCCCCTTTAAACTCATAGCCCAGAAATCTCTGCTGGCTGGCACTCCTGGAAAGGTAAAAACACAGAACATTCTTTATTGTCGCATAATTATTCACAATGTATATGCAATCACTGGGCTCACACTGATACTCCTGAACCCCAATACATGGATCAGAGGTAACCAAACTGGCTTAACCTTCATTAGTGAGCCTGGTTACCCCCTCACCATCCCACTGCTGTTCCTTGGCATGTTGAAAAAAAATATTCCTCTGGCTGCTGCCCTTTTCCTGGGGCCACATAGGGATCATCATCAGCATCCGAATAAGGCCTGAATGGGCACTGCTCCGTGTGGCCGGGCTCTTTACACCAGGAACACATTTATTTCCCAATTCTTGCAGAGTCTGTATTTGACTTCAGCTTGGTGGCCATTTTAAAATCCCATGGTTTTTTCTTTCACCATTGGCGGGGTAGACTCTGATCACAGCATCAGCCCCTTGTGTGGGTCACCATCTGTTGCAGTCCTCCCAGTCAAATTGTTGCGTTGTGGCTTTCTCCAGTGCAGTTGTAGCTTTCCTGCCTGGATGTGTAGCCCTTTAAATCTGGTCACTTCTGTACGTGATCCTTTGTTTTGTTGCTCAGGCTGTTTGCAGGAACTGTATGCAGGCAAAAGCACAAAACATGCACAGGCAGTCTCCAGGACCCCTTTTAATTTCAAGGGCCACCTCTTATCCCAACTTCTGACACCATATGTAAGAGATATGTGCAGAGGTATATATAATGGAGACCAATTTGGGTGCAATTATATCTTGACTTTATTGAGCCTGTTCCTTTATCCAGACAAACATACAAAAACAACAAAATAACAAACCCCTATCCCTTTGTAAGGGCTAGCTTACTTACCCAGACTCTACCTGCAGGACTGGAGGGATATTCCCGTTACCAGCCTGTCACCCCAAAGTCTCAGGAGGTTCCTTAAGCAGGTGGCTCGCCATGTCAGTCTCTGGCAAGTTTCTGGGTCCTCTTTGTGCAGGAAATATAGGTCTCTGGGTGTCTGGGTGTCGATCTCAGCACAGCCTTTGTGCTCAAGACAGTGTCTCTGTGCAGGCTTCTCTGCTCTTCTTCTGTCAGCCCAAATGTGAACTAAGGAATCTCTCCTGTGTCTCACTTGACGCTTTTTACAGAGCTCTCATTAGTCCAGGTGGAGACTGGTTAATTGAGTGGCTGCAATTAACTATCTCTCTGCTGGATTCTCAGAGCTATGAGTCTGCTTTATTTAAACAGGGATAAGTCTGTTATTGTAACGTACGTGCTCACCACAAACCTGGACCGGACCGCGGGGCTGAGGTGGGGAAAGATATACACCGACCTGAGACCACGAAGCCTGATCCGGGTTGCGAATTCTGTGGTCGTACGTAGCAGGGTCGGGACTGGAGAAGGCAGGATAATCCGTGGACAAGCCGGGGTCAGGATAGGAGAAGGCTGGGTAAACAATATCCATGCTGGGGTTTGGCAACAGGACGCTTGGGAGTAGATTTGCAGCAAGGAGCAGATTTGCAGCAGGTAACAACGATGCAGGCCTCTACAAGGAGAATATGCAGCAGGTATCCGGAAGCACCGATGCAGGCCTCTGCAGGAGAGAATAGGGGATCCAGTGCGTCAGCACAGAACAGCACCCCCTAGCCGGGTACAGCTGTGAGTAGTGGAGACCACCGGGAGAAGGAGATTGCAGCAGGTAACAACGATGCAGGCCTCTACAAGGAGAATATGCAGCAGGTATCCGGAAGCACCGATGCAGGCCTCTGCAGGAGAGAATAGGGGATCCAGTGCGTCAGCACAGAACAGCACCCCCTAGCCGGGTACAGCTGTGAGTAGTGGAGACCACCGGGAGAAGGAGATTGCAGCAGGTAACAACGATGCAGGCCTCTACAAGGAGAATATGCAGCAGGTATCCGGAAGCACCGATGTAGGCCTCTGCAGGAGAGAATAGGGGATCCAGTGCGTCAGCACATAACAGCACCCCCTAGCCGGGTACAGCTGAGAGTAGTGGAGACCACTGGGAGCAGGAGATAGCAGCAGGTAACAACGATGCAGGCCTCTACAAGGAGAATATGCAGCAGGTATCTGGAAGCACCGATGTAGGCCTCTGCAGGAGAGAAAACAGAACAGGTACTGCAGACAGGACAGAAACACTGAGGCTTCAGTGTAACCGCGGCCACGCGGTGGAGTCTGCCAGTAACTGAGAACTAAGACAGAAGGCCAAGAAGGCCAGGCAGGCCCAACACAGGCTGTGGCAAACACAGTTACTAGAAAGTCTATGACCAGCAACTTCCTGGTGGGCGGGGCAGGAGTTAAATAGAACAGACAGCCAATGAGAGAGAGCTGCACAGGAGGCAGCATGAAGCAGGCTGCAGTTCAATAGCAGAAGCAGGTGATTCTGATTGCAGGTACAAGGTTAGGTTTTCCTACAAGCTGCAAGGTTCTGTAAGGACAAGGTTTCAGCAAAACCCAGGAGCGGATTCCTTACAGTTATAGGGTCTTTTTGGTATATTGGGGCTGATTTCTCCAACTGCTCCTATATAGTTTTAAACTCTATGTAGATTTTAACCGTGCAGATATGTATGTTCAATATTTGTAGGGTTCATTTTGCAAGAAATGATTGCAAATTTAGCAAGTTGCAAGATGTTTTTGATGTTTTTTTAAGGATGCTTATAGTACCAAATATTCTATCTCAGATTTATATGATTGGATTAGGGACAAGGACTATGGGAAGGATCTAAGAAAAATGTTCACTAGGTGGGAAAAAGAATTCCCAGGAATTAAAGGAGTTGATCTGTTACTCGAAGGGTTAACTCGGGTTAGGAAAATTATAATTTCTGAGGAGTGGAGTGAGATGCAATATATGATACTGCATAGGGCCTACTATGGTTTTGATATCAATTATAAGGGGATTGAGAAATCTAAAAATAAGTGCCGAAGTGCTCCCAGGAAAGAGCAGATTTTAAACACTGTTAGTTGGATTGTCTGGTTATTTCTATTTTTGGGATAAAGTTCTGCAGTATATACAAGAAGTAATTGGGGTAACTACAATAAAAGAGCCCTTAGCCTTGCTGTTTGGAAATATGGTTGAAACCACGGGTAAGGAGGAGGGAGGGGAAGGGAAGAGAAGTTGAACCCCTGCTCAGCTAAATGATAGAACATCGGAATGTTGTGAAGATAAGGTGCTGGACCGAGAATTGTGTAAACAAATATACCATAAGAGAAAGAACTCAGTTTCAAAATAGCACTCAAATATCTGTGGTAGTGTGTGTAAATATTAAAATTAATCTTTAATAAAGTTGGTTAAAATAGATGGTACAACAAAATGAATAAAATAAGAGTAGCATCCGAGGAGTACGTAATAATTAACACTTGCTTTGCATATTTGTTTGGAAATATGGAATGTTGGAAAGAGGTCAATGTGAGCAACAATGTCCCAAGGTTAGCAGAGATTGTTTTGCTTGCAGCAAGGAAAACAGTGATGATGAAATGGATAAAGCCTGAGCCCCCCACTTTAGATATTTTAAACGATTATCTGAATAAATTCATGATGATGGATAAATTAGAAGCTGAGACGAATAAAGAATCAAGAACCGATTTTTTTTTTTAAAGAATGGGAAAAGTTTATTGATTCTATGGGCCTCATGCAGTAAAGTCCGATAGAAAAAATTGCCACGATTTTTAAATCGCCATTTTTGACAGCGTTGATATCACGGTATGCAGAAAGGCCCGAATTCCAGTGATAGCAACAGTTGCAAAAAAGGCGAGTAGCCGGCGATGAGATGATCGGCCCTCTGAAAATAGCTCACCCTGCGAGTTCTATCTGCTGCAGAGAGAGAGAGAGAGAGACTTTTCTCTCTCTGCGCAAATCTCGGGCGAAATAAAAAAATAAAATAATTAAAATTGATTTACTAGTGTAGATGAGCAGGGGGTCTCCGGAGCAGAACCGTGTTGATTTCAGGTCTGGGGACCCCCTGCTTCCCGAGATACAGGCCCCGTTATGGGGTGCCGGTATCTCCTATGCATTGAAATGTCCTGCGTCACGTGATCGGGACATTTCAAATCATAGGAAATACCGGCACCCCATAACGGGGCCTGTATCTCGGGAAGCAGGGGGTCCCCGGACCTGAAATCAACAAGGTTCTTCTCTGGAGACTCCCTGCTCATCTACACTAGTATTAACATTTTATATTAAAATATGTAGTAAGCACCAATACACATCCCACCCTCTGTGCCCCCACATAAAACCATTATTTATTCATTTGAACACACGATTGATAATATAGGCTGTCAGGGGTCCCCGGGTGGTCCCCACGGGTGTCCGGCGGTCCTCAGGTGGTCCCCGTGGGTTTCTGTGGGTCCTCGGGTGGTCCCCTGGGGAGTCCGGGGGTTCTCAGGTGGTTTCGATGGATGTCTGTGGGCCCTCGAATGGTCCCTGTGAGTGTACGTAAGGTTTCAAGGGGTCCCCCGGTTGTCCAAGCGGGTGTCTGGGGAGCCCCGGGTCATCCCCACAGGTGTCTGGGGGTCCTCGGGTGGTTCCCACGGGTGTCTGAGGGTCCTCGGGTGGTTCCCACGGGTGTCTGAGGGCCCTTGGGTGGTCCTGTGGGTGCCTGGGGGCCCCACAGGGGTCCCCGGGTGGTCCCCGCAGGTATCCGTGGGTCCTCAGTTGGTCCCTGTGAGCATCCGTTGGTCCTCGGGCGGTCCCCATGGGCGTCCGGGGGTCCTCGGGTGGTCCCCGTGGTTCCCCGCTGGCCTGCAGTACCATTTCTGTTGTGAAAAAAAAATAAAAATGGCCTACACCTGCCCCCCCAAACACATACAGTACAGTAATGTGCAAAATAACTATTATCCAGATATGTAGCTCATTTGCCCATTATTAAACACAACATTAGTCAGCATAAATAAAGTAAATAAAAACCGTTCTACTTACCCCTGCCATGATGAAGGGCATCCTCGACAGCATACTGCAGGGCCATGTCCTCCATTGCCAGAAAAATACAATCTAATTGCCCCTAACCCCTTAATCACCGTAGCAGTTAATAACCACTATAGTAATTAAGGGGTTAACCCACTGTCCCCCACTACCCACCCGGGAGGCCTAATCACCCACCCCAGACCCACTATACCCACCCTGCACCCATTGATTGGCATAGTAGTACATCATTGTCAGGGTCGTGCGAGGCACTCACCCCCTCGGCATCCTGCAACAAGGATCCAGGGGGGCGCGCGGTCTTCTGTCGGCACGCGCGCACACACAGATTGGGCGATCCATCCAGACATGCGCCTCCTGCAGCAGACAGGAGCACGATCTTGGCGATAGCATGCCTGTCGCGTACCGAGCGTCCCCCGCCCTACGCGCGCCCGTTACAAACTATGGACTGAACCACCCTCAGCTCTGCCACACCTGGAGCCAAGGTTACTTCTTCCTATCAAATCTCTACTTACTGCTCGGACCTCCCTCCTGCCTCCTCCTGTCATTGGTTCATCTCCCTATTTATGTTCATCCACTCCTCTGTCATGTTGCTGAGTAAAGACCATAGTTTATGCACCGTGCTCATTGCAGCCTGAGTACCTGTCTCTGTTTCATCCTGATCTCTGTTGTGAATTTGCCTGTGCCTGACCCGTATCTTCTATTGCCCATGACTATGGCTTGTTATCGGATTTCTGCTCTCTCCATTCCACGACCTCGGCTAACGGACAACGGCGATTCTTCTCTCTCCATTCCATGACCTAGGCTAACGGACAACGACGATTCTTCTCTCTCCATTCCACGACCTCGGCTAACGGACAATGACGATTCTTCTCTCTCCAACCCCCGGACCATGGCAAGTACTCCCACCTACCTAATCTCTCCTACCCTGACCCGGCTACACGTCCCTGACCCTGTTATCCAGACCAGTCCTCGTGGTTTAGGGCGGTGGTTATACTATTCCTCACCTCAGCTCCATGGTCTAGTCCTGGTTATAGTGAGCATCCATGACATTCTGATCAGCCCATCACACCTGGACCCCGCTGAGGTGGGTCGACAACTACAGAGGATTGAGGCTATGTTTAAGCAGGTGGAGGGGTACCTGAATCAAACAAACCAGTGGATGGAGGGGTTCCAACTCTCCCTAGGGGACTTAGACACCCGGGTTACTGCTCTTCAGCCTACCATTCCTACGCCGGCGGCACAGGCGCCTAGCCCCACCCCCAGACTCCAAATTCTGAACCATGCCTTCTGACTCCTAATCGCTATGAGGGCAATCCTCAGGGATGTTGGGGTTTTCTTAACCTGTGCTCCATTCATTTTGAGCTGCTACCTACACATTTTCCTTCCCAGCGTTCCAAAGTGGCTTACATCATCTCCCTTTCTGACGGACGACGCCCTGGTATGGGCCTCACCGATGTGGGAGCAGAGACCTGATCTAACCTCTGACTTCGACTGTGTAACACATAGCTCACCACAAATGAGGCGCGACCGCGTGGCTGAGGTAGGGATTGAGACAGAACGCCGACCACAACTGCGAGGGTGCGTCTAGAGTGTAGGATTTATTTATAAAATATTTTACCAGGAAGTAATACATTGAGAGTTACCTCTCGTTTTCAAGTATGTCCTGGGCACAGAGTGAAACAAATAGTACATGGTTACAAGTACAGTTACATAAATGAACAGGGTATACATTATATACAAGACATTGCATGCACAGTTAAAGAAAATGTATTTTATGAGCGTATGAAACAGTTACAGACCAGATTAAAGTGTGAGACAGCCTTAGATTTGAAAGAACTTAAACTGGTGGTGGATGTGAGAGTCTCTGGTAGGTTGTTCCAGTTTTGGGGTGCACGGAAGGAGAAGGAGGAACGTCCGGATACTTTGTTGAGCCTTGGGACCATGAATAGTCTTTTGGAGTCTGATCTCAGGTGATAAGTGCTGCAGGTGGTAGGGGTGAGGAGCTTGTTCAGGTAGCTGGGTAGCTTGCCCATGAAGAATTTAAAGGCAAGACAGGAAAGGTGAACTTTGCGCCTAGACTCTAGTGTTGACCAATCTAGTTCTTTGAGCATTTCGCAGTGATGTGTGTTGTAGTTGCATTGGAGAACAAAACGACAAATTGAATTGTAGAGGGTGTCAAGTTTGCTAAGGTGGGTTTGAAGAGCCGAGCCATATACTATGTCTCCATAGTCAATAATTGGCATTAGCATCTGCTGTGCGATACGCTTTCTGACCAGGAGACTTAGGGAGGATTTGTTCCTGTAAAGTACCCCTAGTTTGGCATAGGTCTTGGTTGTCAGGGTATCAATGTGCATCCCGAATGTTAAGTGGGAGTCAAACCATAAGCCTAGGTATTTAAAACTAGTGACAGGTGTTAGGGTGGTGTTAGCGTTGGTTCGAATCAGGAGCTCAGTCACTGGAAGCTTTACAAATTTAGTCTTGGTCCCAAATACCATTGTTACAGTCTTGTCAGTGTTTAAAAACAGTTTGTTTTGGGAAATCCAGTTTTCGAGTCTCAAAAAGTCAAACTGAAGTATGTGTTGAAGGTCAGAGAGGCTATGACTGTGTGCATATAGGATTGTGTCATCTGCATACATGTGTATTGAGGCTTCCTGACAAGCTGTGGGAAGATCATTAATGAACACTGAGAAGAGTAGGGGCCCCAGAACAGAGCCTTGTGGGACACCACAGGTGATATCCAGGGGGTTGGAGTTAGAAAAAACAGGATATTCAGCGCTCGTGCTATGTGATGGTGTGGATGATCCCTTTGCAGCATGTACATAAAGCGTCTCCCCAGAAACTTTCAAATCTAGGTGAACCCCCCTTAGAAAGGGGGGAAGGCCCCCTGAAATACAAGATAATAAAAAATGCACAAATGCGCACCAGGGATTAGTGGAAGGTAATTTATTAAAAATACACAAAAACTGAGGGGATCCAACCCCACCTCAGAACAGCTGTGCAGATGGACGGCTAAGTACTACCAAGGTGAACACCTCATGGTGACTAAACCCTAAGCTGCACAGTACAGGCATACCCCGGTTTAAGGACACTCACTTTAAGTACACTCGCGAGTAAGTACATCTCGCTCAATAGGCAAACGGCAGTTCACGCATGCGCCTGTCAGCACGTCCTGAACAGCAATACCGGCTCCCTACCTGTACCGAAGCTGTGCGCAAGCGGGGAGACTATAGAGCCTGTTACACATGCGTTATTTACATCAGTTATGCACGTATATGATGATTGCAGTACAGTACATGCATCGATAAGTGGGAAAAAGGTAGTGCTTCACTTTAAGTACATTTTCGCTTTACATACATGCTCCGGTCCCATTGCGTACGTTAATGCGGGGTATGCCTGTATACAAATACAGTAAAATTTATATAAAAAACATGAAAGAAAAAAACAAACATGAAAACAACCTATCAACAGATTTGTATAGAAACCGCCATAGGGTTGGGCACTGGCAAGGGGAAACGGACACTCACACTGAGACAGTCAGCAGACTCGCGGTTGTTGCATAGGATCAGGATCTCGGCACCGCGGAGATGGATAAATCCGCTGCTGTCTCCTGCAGGCTCCGTCTCAGCTTACCAGCATACACCCGCAGGATGACCTGTCGTGACCTCTACGCGTTTCGTACCAAGTACTTCGTCAGGAGGTCACGTACAGCGTCATCCGCGCGTATATATAGGCAGCAACTGATTGAAGAAACCAGCCCCCTCAGAGAAACACCCTTACTTTGCCTAATTGCTACGCTGATTGAAACACCTAGAAATAATACAGGAATAAGACCTCTAACAACATAAATGATATACTATGTAAACAAATCATGCTGAAACCTGTATATAAATAAAAGAAAAAAGAACAAATGATTAAATAAAAACAAATAAATATAAAAACATACATACATGTTAATGCAAATAAATGTTAATAAATTCATTTTATTAAAAACGGAATACCTTATCTTAAAAAAGGAGTCAATTCAATTAATTCATTGAAACCATAGGGATGTCTGGTATGCATTTCATAAATCCAAAATTGCTCCCGTTTCAATAAATGATTATCTCTATTTCCCTGTCTACTACCTAGTGATACACTTTCAAGTCCCTTAAATTTAATACAACCAGGTTCACTGTTATGCACTTCTTTAAAGTGTTTCAAAAGCGGAGTTAATGGCATACCCTTTGCTATTATTTTTGGTATGTTTTTAACATTTCTCAGGTGCTCTAACATGCGCATTTTAAACGGTCTTTTTGTCTTACCCATGTACTGTAAATTACAGCTACATTGTAAGGCATAGACCACATGCGTTGTCTGACAATTAATGAAACTTGTAATATTGTAGACCTTGTTAGTAACTCCTGATGTAACTGTTTTCCCTTGACAGATATGGTTACACGCTTTACACTTTCCGCATTTGTACGTGCCTTTAACTCCTAGGCGAGTTTTAATATCTCCAGATACGATGGCCTCTCTGGAGACTTGACTTGGAGCCAAAATGTGTTTAAGGTTAGGTGCTCGTTTGAACACTATCCCTGGTTTGGACTTTAGTTGGGGACCCAAAATGGGATCAGCTTTTAATATCCCCCAATGTTTTTGCAGAATTTTTCTAACATTGTAATGGGTATCACTAAATTGAGTAATAAATGCTGGGATTTGATTTTGTCTCTTCTCACTTTTTTTATGATGATATTTCATCAAAGATTTCCTAGGAATCCTTTCTAGTTTTTTGAGCGAAGAGTTTACTAAATTGCTATCATATTCTTTGTCTAGGAATCTTTTCTTTAAAAAGAAAGATTGTTCTTCATAATCCACAGCCTTAGAATCATTTCTCTTTAACCTGAGAAATTGATTAAAGGGAATATTTTGGACCCATCTCTTATCGTGACAACTAAATGGATCTAAATATGAATTTACATTTGTAGCCTTAAAATGCGTTTTAGTATGTACAGTTTTGGCCTCAATGTAAATCTCTAAATCGAGTTAATGAATGCCTACTGAGCTATTTTCACCACTAAATTTTAAATTAAAATCATTATTGTTCAGATTTGTGACAAACTCAAGATAGGAATCTTCTGTCCCCTCCCACACAATAATAATATCATCGATGTATCTCCTCCACAGCTTAAGCTGCGGAGGAGTACATCTAAAGATCACCAGAGACTCCCACTGTCCCATATATAAATTGGCGAATGACGGGGCAAATGTTGTGCCCATCGCCGTCCCCAAGATTTGCAAAAAATAAAGGGAATCAAACAAAAAATAATTGTGACTGAGGATGAACTCAATTGAGGATAAAATGAATTCAACCTGTGTAATGGGAAGTGTTTGTGGGGTCAATAAAAAGTGTCTAATTGCTTCTACCCCTTTTTTGTGAGGGATACTGGTGTATAGTGATTGAACATCTAATGTGGCTAATCTATAATTATCTTCCCAAACGAAACCATCAAACAATTGTAAAACCATAGTGGTATCTTTAAGGTGAGATGGTAGTGAGGTGACCATAGGTTGTAGAAAAAAATCAATATAGGTGGATAAATTAGAAGTGAGGGAATTAATCCCGGAAATAATAGGACGTCCGGGTGGGGAAGTGAGAGATTTGTGTATCTTGGGGATATAATAAAATATTGGAACAGTGGGAGTCTCCGTGAACAAATATTGACACTCCAACTTAGAAATAATACCAAGTTCCAGAGCTCCATACAAATGTGTTTTAATGCGACTCAAAAATTCCTTTGTGGGGTCCCTCTTTAATGTGACATATGAGATGGGGTCCTGTAAAAGGCGATAAGCTTCCTTAAAATAGTCCTCAGTATTCAAGAGGACTATTCTGCCTCCCTTATCAGCTGACCTTAATACAATGTCAGGATTGGACTTTAGTTGTTTAATACTTTTTTGTTCATCCCAAGTTAAATTGGAATATAATCCTAGTTGTTTTTTCTTACACATATCTCTGAAATCCTGTTCAACCAGTTTTCCAAATAATTCTATATTGTGTCCTCTTGAGGCATATGGGAAAAATACAGAATTTGGTTTGAAACTAGTATGTGTGTAACTTCCAAAGTTGACAAAGTCAGGGTCACTCTCTTTCAGTAGTGCTTCTAGATCTTCAATAATAGCTATCTGATCAACTGAAATATCAATTGCCTCATTGTGAGTTAGAGCCTGAAATGGACACATGTTGGGATCTTCCTGATAGGTAGGACTGAAACCAGATTAAAGCATGTTTCCCTATTCCAGAGCTATGGAGTTTGTTAAGCAGGATAGCATGATCGACTGTGTCAAAAGCCTTTGCAAAATCTAGGAATACGGTACCAGTGAGTTGTCCCCGTTCCATTCCACACTGGATTTCATTGCAAACTTTTAGCAGGGTAGTTACGGTGGAGTGTTTGGGGCGAAATCCAGATTGGAATTGGCTAGGGAAATTTGTCTTGGTGTAGAAATCGCTTAATTGGGAGTGGAAACATTTTTCCATGACTTTGGATAGAATTGGGAGAAGTGAGATTGGCCTGTAGTTTGAGACAGTGTTTTTGTCCCCACTTTTGAAGATTGGGACAACTCTGGCAGTTTTCCAGGTCCTAGGATATGGCCTGCAGACAGGATAGAGTTGACTATGGACGCAATTGGTTTGGCAATGGCTGGGGCACCAAGTCGTAGGAACCTAGATTGTAGTAAGTCGGGTCCACATTGGTTGCTTAGTTTTAGTTTGAGGAGCGCTTGTATAATCTCCTCTTCAGATACTGGGCCAAATTGAAAATTGTGGGCAGTGTTGGGAGGGGGTGGGACTGTAGGGATACTCCCAGGATGAGATTCATGTTTGGGGTTTGTGCTGCGTTTCGCTAATAAGTTAGTGGCACACCCCACAAAGTAATCATTGAATGCATTTGCGATGTCAGTGGGGTTTGTCAGAGTAATATCCCCCTTAGTGATATTACTTGGTTGTTGATGGTTAGGAGGCTGGAATATATGGTTGATAACCTTCCAGAAGTTAGCTGGGTTTGATGTATTCTGGTGGAGATTGTCAGAGTAATATTGTGCTTTTGCATGCCTTGTTTGCCTTGTGCACATGTTACGCATGCATCTGTAGTGATTGAGATCCTTGGTAGTGCCAGTTACTTTGTAGCTTTTCCACAAGGCATCCCTGAACTGGTAGAGTGCTATAAGGTCAGGTGTAACCCATGGAAGGTGGGCCCCCCGTACCCTTATTTTGCGTAGTGGAGCATGGGTATCGCAGAGTTTTAAGAACTCGGATTGGAAATAGTCGAGCGCAGAATCAGGGTCGGGAATTAAATTGATTCTGTGCCATGGGCAGTTGGTAAGGTCATCCAGAAACTGTTGTGGGTTAAAGTTTTTAAATGTTCTAGTGAGGAGAACTTTAGGGCTTGAATGGGGCGGTTTAATTTTCCTTACACAGTACACTATTGCATGGTCACTGAAAATATCAGGAAGGATGCCAGAGGATTGGATTCTGCTGGGGTTTGAGGAGAGAATCCAGTCTAGCAAGGAATGGTTATGCGATTTCAGGTTTATCCGTGTGGGTTGGGAAATGAGTTGTGATAGGTTAAGTGACTTGAGTTGTATCTGGATTTTGTGGTTTTTAGGGTCAAGCCAATTGAAGTTGAAATCCCCAAGAACTAGCAGCTCACTCTTCTCATTCAGAGAGGAAATGGAGCCAAGAAATTGGGTGATATCAGTCAAGGATTGCAGAGGAGCTTTAGGGGGGCGGTAGATGCCAGCGAGCAAGATTGGCTTAGAAAAGGGGAGGCAGATTTTTCCAACTAGAATTTCAAAAGAGGGTGGGCTTGGTGGGCAATTTAACAGTGTAAATTGTAAGGTGTCTGCAATATAAAATAACACCCCTTCTCCTCTCTTTGACCTATCTCTCCTAAAAATGGATTATCCCTGAATGGCGATATTTGCATCAGGGGTTTTAGGGGATAGCCATGTTTCTGTAAGAACGATGGCTTTGGGTTTATGCATAAGGCACCATGCCCTTAGTTCGTCCAGTTTGGGCAGCAGGCTCCGGATGTTTATATGGGTGACAGATAGCCCTTTTTGGAATTTAAAGGTGGAATTCTCACACAGCTGAAATGGGAGGACCTGGGTTAGGTTCAATATCACCTGCTAAAGAGAGTAATAGTATGAGTAGAAATTTGGTTAGTTGTTTGCAAGTTGTAGATTTGTGATGTTTGCCATTTGAGTGAGCAGTGGTTGGTGTGCTGGTTTTTAGAGTTCTCCACCAACATTCAATAGATAGTGCAAGGCTTTTGAGTAGTCCGGGGTGTATGGTGATGTTGGGTGTGGGCCAGGATGGCGGAGTTTGTAGTGGATAGAGGGAGTAACATCTCCATGAGGCCAGGAGAAAGAAAAAAGTTAAAATACATAGCAGGTTCATGATGCCAGAGGTAGGCAGTACTGCAAGGAGCTATTGTGAGCAGAGTGAGTGTGAGCAGACTAAACAGCAGGTGTGTGCCTGTTCCTTGTCAAATGTTTAGCTGTATTGCAATGCTAGTCAGTTCAGGGTTTCAGTGTATTGTGCAGTCAGTTATGGGAGAGACTGCAGTAAATAAGTTGTAAATGGTGGGGGTTGAAATAGGCAGGTTAGCAAGCTTGGGATCATAGTGTGATCTGAATAGCTTACCGTTTGTTGTCTTGAGTAAAAGAGTTTGCAGTAGATCCAGTCCCCAGTCACCAGTCACCTCTAGTCAAACTGTAGTCTAACTGTATTTATCACTTAAAAAGCTCACTTTAAATGCCTCACTGTCTAATGCCTAATGCAGTTCCTGCAAAGATGCAGGAAAGGTGTTGGTATTATACAGATAAAGCAGTCACATGACCCTCCCCCTCCCCAATCAATCAGCTTGTTCCAGTTGGTCAATTAACATCACAGAGTTAAAAGGAAAATAAAAAACCAAACCCACTTTTTAAATTCAAACATACTAACTTATATAAATTCTACAAGGCCAGAGTCAGTCTGTCTTTTACACAGGTTTTGCACATCAGGAACATACTTATATCAATTCTACAAGGCCAGAGTCAGTCTGTCTTTTACACAGGTTTTGCACATCAGGAACATACTTATATCAATTCTACAAGGCCAGAGTCAGTCTGTCTTTTACACAGGTTTTGCACATCAGGAACATACTTATATCAATTCTACAAGGCCAGAGTCAGTCTGTCTTTTACACAGGTTTTGCACATCAGGAACATATTTATATCAATTCTACAAGGCCAGAGTCAGTCTGTCTTTTACACAGGTTTTGCACATCAGGAACATACCTGTGAAGAGAATGCAATTAGATCCATGTCATATCAGCTGAGATTATTGGTCTTGCATGAAGAAAGTGAGTATATTAACTGTAGTCTAACTGTATTTATCACTTAAAAAGCTCACTTTAAATGCCTCACTGTCTAATGCCTAATGCAGTTCCTGCCAGGATGGTCGTACTAGCAGTGTAAGGATTATAGAAGACAGCGTAGTCAGAGAACTTGCCATGTTCAGGAGTAGAGATGGAAATGTGAACAGGTGATCTGCGTTCAGAATTCTGTGATTTAAATTATTTATATAGTTAGATAAGCAAATACCAATATCCCAATATAGTGCAAATTTTTAGTGCCTATATACATCGACTGTTGGTGATGGTGAGTATTAAACCAAATGAAGTGCTGTGTTATTGTATCAAAAAAATATAAATATACTCTTGAAACCTGTTAACAATCAAGTGATTAAACGGAGGTTGCTGCTGCTGTGCTCATGGATTGGCTCGACAAACCGTTGTACTAAAGCAAAAAACAAAAAGAGAAAACAACGCAAAACCTCATAGTGTAGTATATAAATAATGTATTGATATTTATCAGCGGGTAAGTATTACACGTACATCAATCAAATAGAATATTGGCACGACATGTTAGGGACATGTTACCACATCAGCTACTGCATCCCGTCATTTCTATTCAAGCCAGACGATGAAGGTAGACCCCTTCTCCCTCAAGTCCTGTCGCTTTAGTCAGTGCACGTCTCACTGTGTAGAGGAGTACTGCTGCTGCAGATGCGAGCCGACACAGGCTCTTCACTGGGTCTGGATGTCGGGACTTCAGGAGTGCGTTGATGACATCACCTGTCGCGGGTTATGCCAATTTCGCTGATGTGAAATGTCCACATAAAAACACAGATTTTGATGCAATAATGCAAGGATAAGTTCTCAATCATTTTAGAGCATAGGCTGGAATGCACCCTCTTCCTACACATTTCGTATAAAAATACTTTGTCAGGAAATCAGGAGTAGAGAGTTGCGGATCATTGGGGTACGTAGCCGAGTCAGGATTGGAGAAGGAGGGATCGTCGTTAAGCCAAAGCCAGAATCAGCGCAGGAGAGAGCAGAGTAGTCGTTATCCAAAGCCAGGGGTCAGTGCAGGAGAGTATCACAAAGTCCAAGGTCTAAAGCAAGGTTACGCAGCAGGGATTCTAGACAGCAAGGCAGAGTTCAGGAATGCTGCGAGGTACAGCGTCAGAAACCTAAGTTATGCTCGGCAATGACTGACTGCACAGACAGGATATAAATAGGGCCTCCCACCAATGGGAGGTAATCAGGAAGTAGGTAGCCCTTCCCTGGTAGGCTGCTGGATACACAGGTGTGTCCTATTGAGCTACCCACTTGTAAGTGGAGGTGGGGCTACTAACTACTGCGCATGCATCCAGCGTCACTCGTGCAACTGAAGGGCAACCTGGTCGTGCACCCCGCGTGCACGCCACGGCACCCGCGTTAGTGTGGGGGCGGAGATCAGAGGCGGGACCCGAGGGAGGCAGGAATCCTGCACATGCCTGCTGCGACGCGCGTAGGAGTCCACAGGACGGGGGCATTAGACCGGAGGCAGGACCCGAGGAGGACCAGAAATCCCGCGCATGCCTGTCGTGTCTCGTATCGTGGATCCCAGAGTGGGGGCGGAGTCCAGAGACGGAACGGGAACGAGGGGAGGGGCAAGTAGAGGACCGCGAGGACCGTGCGCTGTCTGTGCGCTGCGCAACTCTCACTGCTGAATGGGGACACGGACAAGGTGCCGCAACCTGGGAAACTGACCGTGCGTCGCCCGCGCATGTCCGCACTTGAGAACCCCTGTCGGGATGCCCTCTCTGAGTGCTTTTCGCTCTGGACGGCAGGTGAGGGTTAAGGGGACAGAATCGCCCGAATGGCAAATCCTCACAGACAGGATCACCGCCGAATTCCGAAGGGTCTTCGATACCCCAAGGAGGAAGGTAACGGCAGCCACTATTTTGTTGAATATTTCATAGGGGACTCGAACATTGGCTCGCTACGACCTCAAGTTTCGCACGATTGCCACTGAGACCGGGTGGAACGAGGAAGCCCTGACGGCGGCATTTTGGCAAGGGCTTTCCGAGAGCCTCAGTGATGAACTGGTGGCACTGGAACGTCCGGCGGGATAAGAAGCCTTGGTAGCTCTCTGTATCCGGATGGACCAATGCCTCCAGGAGCGAAGGATGGAGAGAGGAAGGCGCCAATGGAATATACCTGCATTCATTTCCCAGACCATTTCTTGAGGAAATCTCCCAAACCCATGCCGCTAGGACTCACCCGCCTGTCCACTGAAGAGAGACAGCGTAGCCGCCGTTCCGGATTATGTCTGTATTGCGGCAACAGCGGGCACTTAGTTGCTACTTGTCCCATAAAGCTGGGAAAAGCCACCGCCCAGTGAAAGTCAGGAGAACCACACTGGGAACCATTTCTTCACTTCCTCCCAAATCTCCAGCCAGGATTTATCACCATCACTTTATACGGGGACAACTTTAAGGCATCCACACGAGCCTTCCTGGACTCCGGGTCAGGGGGCAACTTCATCGACCAGGGATTTACGAAGAGGAATAAGATACCCCTTACTCAAAAGGATCGCCAAATTGGCCTTGACGCTATTGACGGGCACCCACTCCGTCCCGCGTTCATCACGCTACAAACCATACCTTTTCGCGTTGCAGTCCCTGGTCCCACTCCAAGACCACACAGTTGGACTTTATTCACACCCCCTCCATGGACATTATCCTGGTACTACTATGGCTCCAGCGACATAACCCCCTAATCGATTGGATCGGTACACGGCCTATCCGATGGAGCATCCAGTGTCAGGAGAGATATCTATCGACTTCCAAAAGTCTCGCTGGAGTACTACTTCTGGAGTCAGGGAGTCTATTGTCTGAGATATACTATGAGTTCTGGGACGTCTTCGATAAGGGACAGCCTGAGAAGCTGCCGCCTCATCGTCCCTTCGACTGCCCGATAGACCTACTGACGGTGCTACTCTTCCCTGAGGGTGCTCGTATCCCCTGTCTGCCCCGGATACCAAAGCGATGAGCCAAAACATACAAGAAAATCTTCTGAGGGGCTTCATCTGGAAATCTTCTTCTCCCGCCGGTGCAGGGTTCTTCTTTGTCAAGAAGAAAGATGTGTTGCTCAGGCCTTATATTGACTATTGAGGGCTCAACAAAATAACGATAAAAAATCGTTACCCCCTGCCTTCGTTTTCTGAGTTGTTCGAAAGACTTCAAGGGGTCACTATCTTCACTAAGCTAGATTTGCGGGGAGCATATCATTTAATAAGAATCCGTCTGGGTGACAAATGGAAGACGGCTTTCAACACTCGAGATGGGCACTACAAATACTTGGTGATGCCCTTCGGCCTGTGTAATACACCTGTAGTGTTCCAAGATTTTGTAAATGAAATTTTCAGGGATCTACTTGGTTAATATGTGGTCGTGTATTTGGATGATATCCTGATTTTCTCCAAAGATGCTTCGGAGCACTCGGAACATGTGAAACAGGTTCTCCAAAGATTACGGGCAAATCTTCTTTTCGCCAAACAAGAAAAATGCCACCAGTCCTCTACCACCTTTCTGGGATACATCATATCTAACACAGGACTGGCCATGGACCCGGACAAGGTCAAGGCGATCATAGACTGGCCACGTCTGCAATCCATCAAGGCGGTGCAGAGATTCCTCGGATTTTCAAATTACTACTGGAGGTTCCTCCAGGGTTTCTCCACAGTAGCAGCACCCATCACGACATTAACCCAAAAGGGAGCCAATCCGGCCCAGTGGCCTCCCGAAGCCATCAAAGCTTTTGAGAGACTTAAAAAAGCCTTCATCTCCACACCAATACTGGTACACCCGAACCCAGCGCTACCCTACACCCTTGAGGTAGACGTGTCAGATGTCGGAGCGGTACTTTCCCAGAGGAGAGAACCCCAGATGAGGCTTCACCCATGTGCATTCTTCTTAAAGAAATTTTCGGCCGCAGAGAGGAACTATGACGTGGGAAATCGAGAAATCGAGAACTTCTCGCTGTAAAGATGGCCCTGGAAGAATGGAGGCACCTACTTGAAGGTAGAGAGACACCGATCACCATCTTGACAGATCATAAGAACTTGCTCTATATTGAAGGGGTGCGCCGGTTGGGGTCCCGCCAGGCACATTGGTCTTTGTTTGATATCCTCTTCAATTTTGTGATATCCTACATTCCCGGTTCCAAGAATATAAAGATGGACGCACTCTCGCGGCAATTCCTTGCAGAAGATAAATTGCAGGATCACCAGGAAACCATGCTTCCCCCGGCCTGCATCCTCTCCGCAAATGTTTTCAGCGCTCTACTGGATATTACAAAGGTACAGAGCAACATTCCAGAGGGCCTGAAGGTACCAGTGGGACGCCTTTTCACTCCTTCCAATTTCCACAGACAAGTTATGGAATGGGGACACACATCCAAAACAGCAGGCCATCCTGGTACAAGAAGGAATATCAACCTCTTGGAACGCACCTTCTGGTGGCCAGTCATGCGTAAGGACATCAGGAGCTTCGTGTCTTCTTGTGCTACCTGCGCCCAGAACAAAATGCCCCACAATAAACCGCCTGGCCTTTTACTACCTCTTCTCATCCCGGATCATCCTTGGAGACATCTCTTAATGGACTTTATTGTTGAATTGCCCAAGTCCAAGGGGATGGACACCATCCTGGTGGTGGTAGCCTGTTTTTCGAAGCACTGGAAATCCTCCCAGGGGAGGTCTATACGCCGCACAGCCGTAGAACAAGGACTCCAAAGAAGGCTGATCAGTGATTCATAAAAAACTTTAATGAAACAAAGTGCAAACGGATCCTCTTGACGCGTTTCGGCCCGTCAGGCCTTTGTCAAAAGAGTGATCCGTTTGTAACAACATAATGCATATATAGCAAGTGCAAGTTGCAACACCTGTGAACAAGCCCCAAACAAATGGGTAACAGGTGTATACCCTAACACTGCCAATAATAGCAGACAGAATTAAAAGCAGTGCTGTAATTAAAACTGACCAGTCATATCGTTGGATAAGAAAACATATAACATATATTTATACATCACATGCTAAACCCAGATCCCTGATACATTGGTCGAAATTAAAAAAATATATGTATTAAAAGAAAAAGCACAAATGTAAATAAAGTTATAATGAAGTTCAACAATAATTCTATGATGTAACCCGGACAAACGAGATGGAATATCACAAGAGATAATAGAAAGAGCTGTCAATCATAAATCACGATTAATGTTAAATCTTTATATAATGGTTACCTGGATGATGAAGCAATAAAAAAAGAAGATAAGTGATGCTGGAAGAGAGGGGGAAGGAGAGGAAGGGGAGTGAAGGGGGGAGGAAGGGGGAAAGGGAGAGGAGAGGAATGGACAAGGAGGGGAGGGGGGAAAAGGGGGGATAGGAAGAGGAGAGGAGAGGGGAAGGGGAGGGGGGGAAGGATGATGGGGGGGGGGGGGGGGAAAGGGAAAGGAAAGAGGGAAAAGGGAAAAAGGGGAGGGGGAGAGAGGAGGGGGGGATGGGAAAAAGAAAGAAAAGGGGGGAATGCAATAACAAAAATATGTAATTCAATATCATGCATAAGCTAATCACCAAGAAAATGTTTCAATTCCCATTCAACATTTAAGCCGTGAGGCTGCAATGTGTTCAGGGAAAAGATCCATGATATCTCTTTTTTATTTAGTCGGTTCAATCTATCGCCTCCCCTAATATAAGAGGGGACGTGTTCAACCGGAAAGAATGAAAAATTCTTAAGTCCACCAAGTGGACATTGTACAAAGTGTTTTGATAATGGATGTAGTAAATCCTTTTTATTGATTAATCTGATATGTTCTGAGATACGAATATGTAGGGTTCTAATGGTTCTGCCCACATATTTATGTTGGCATCCACATGTGATCACGTAAACAACGTAGCTTGTTTGACAATTAATAAAGGTGTTGATTCTATGTTTACCATTTGGAAACAGTGTGCGTACTCTTTTTGTTGGTACAGCAAATTTGCAACATTTGCAGAAGCTGCATCTGAAAAAACCCTTTGGTATGTTACCTATACGAGGTTGAGTTGGAGATTTGTACATGCTTCTGGAGATGGATGAGGCTAATGTGTTGGCCCTTCTGAAAGCGAACCTGGGACCGTGTGTTGTAAACACATCCAAATCTTTGTCCAGTTTTAGTATGTTCCAATGTTTGGACACTATCTGTCTGATTTGTGACGCCTGTTTGCTAAATTTTGTAATGAATAATGGAATATCTTGAAAAATTGTTTGTTTGTCTCTAGTTTTCTTTTTTAGTAGGTCAACACGGTGCACAGTTTCAGCATTAAGAAGGGCCAAATCAAGAGATGTCATGGATCTTTTCCCTGAACACATTGCAGCCTCACGGCTTAAATGTTGAATGGGAATTGAAACATTTTCTTGGTGATTAGCTTATGCATGATATTGAATTACATATTTTTGTTATTGCATTCCCCCCTTTTCTTTCTTTTTCCCATCCCCCCCTCCTCTCTCCCCCTCCCCTTTTTCCCTTTTCCCTCTTTCCTTTCCCTTTTCCCCCCCATCATCCTTCCCCCCCCTCCCCTTCCCCTCTCCTCTCCTCTTCCTATCCCCCCTTTTCCCCCCTCCCCTCCTTGTCCATTCCTCTCCTCTCCCTTTCCCCCTTCCTCCCCCCTTCACTCCCCTTCCTCTCCTTCCCCCTCTCTTCCAGCATCACTTATCTTCTTTTTTTATTGCTTCATCATCCAGGTAACCATTATATAAAGATTTAACATTAATCGTGATTTATGATTGACAGCTCTTTCTATTATCTCTTGTGATATTCCATCTCGTTTGTCCGGGTTACATCATAGAATTATTGTTGAACTTCATTATAACTTTATTTACATTTGTGCTTTTGCTTTTAATACATATGTTTTTTTAATTTCGACCAATGTATCAGGGATCTGGGTTTAGCATGTGATGTATAAATATATGTTATATGTTTTCTTATCCAACGATATGACTGGTCAGTTTTAATTACAGCACTGCTTTTAATTCTGTCTGCTATTATTGGCAGTGTTAGGGTATACACCTGTTATCCATTTGTTTGGGGCTTGTTCACAGGTGTTGCAACTTGCACTTGCTATATATGCATTATGTTGTTACAAACGGATCACTCTTTTGACAAAGGCCTGACGGGCCGAAACGCGTCAAGAGGATCCGTTTGCACTTTGTTTCATTAAAGTTTTTTATGAATCACTGATCAGCCTTCTTTGGAGTCCTTGTTCTATGGCTGTGCGGCGTATAGACCTCCCCTGGGAGGATTTCCAGTGTTCCGGTGCCTGCTGCCTGCACGCCGGGCTGTGACTGGTGCATCTGCGTCCCCCTGCTATACCCGGAAGTACCGGCACTGCCGTCGGTGAGGTGACCACCCACCGCGATCGAGCGGATGCAGGGTTGGCGGCAGAAGAAAGTGCTGGCGGCGTGAGAGGATCACTTCATCCAGAGGAGTCGGAAGCAGAGGGATATGCAGCATTTCCAAGCAAGAGGATAGACCAGCCACTTCACTACATCCCCCAGCTGTAAGTTGTTTCCTTCTATGTTTTCTCAAACTTTATTGTGCTTACAGTTAGCCAGTTGCTGAGAATTACACTTGAGAAGGCTACACTGGGGGACAGTGGCGATCATCACCCACTTTTATTGTTGTTTAAACACCAGTTTACAGCTGCAGCTACATTTTCTGAGCGCCTGGTGAGTTAACTTGCAGTTTACCCGTTTCACACTTGTTTTTCGAAGCAAGCACACTTCATCCCTCTCCGAGGCCTACCATGCGCAGCCAGATTGTCAGAAATATTTACTACAGACATCTTCAGGCTTCACGGAACACCTGGAACCATAGTATCAGACCGAGGATCATAATTTGTTTCCATATTTTGGAGAGCATTCTGTAAAAAACTAGGTATTACGCTACAATTCTCGTCCGGATATCACCCACAAACCAACGGCCAAACTGAGAGGACCAGTCAGTCACTTGAGCAGTATATACGCTGTTTTATTTCGGATGCCAGGACGATTGGCCGGAGCTCCTTCCTTGTGCAGAATTTGCACATAATAACGCACAAAATTAATCCATCCAACAATCTTCCTTCTTCGTTAATTACGACTTCCACCCCTCCACTTTCCCATCCCCTGTCCCCAGTTCGGGGGTTCCTGCTGTAGAAAACAGGGTCCGACACCATCAGAGATCTTGGGAGAAGATTCAAAATAATTTAAGGCACGCCGCCCATCAACATAAAAGACAAGCCGATTATCATCGCCGGGAGATTTCCAATTACACTCCTGGTCAAAAGATCTGGCTCTCTACAAAGAATATACGACTCAAAGTATCCTCGCCCAAATTGGCGCCTAGATTAATTGGACCATTCCCTATCGTGGAGAAAGTCAACCTACCTATCAAAATCGCCTACCGATTAAAGTTACCTCTGACTATGAGAATCCCTTCGGTCTTTCACGTATCCCTTCTGAAACCCTTCCTACCAGATCCTCAATCTCCCATTAAGAACACAACATCTCAACCCATTCTGGTGGAGGGCCAACAGGAGTTCGAGGTCCAGGCCATCATCAACTCTAGAGTATCAAGAAAGAAACTACAATATCTGGTACACTGGAAGGGCTTTGGACCTGAGGAACATGCCCCCAAGTTAACTCAGGAATTCCACCGAAGATATCCACCTGTGATGATTCGCAGAACATGCCCCGTGCCGGGTGTTCCCTTTTTACCTGTCGAATCTCTGATTGCTGCCCTTTTGCTGCGAATCAAGATTATCTGCTGTCTGTCTGTGTTCTTAACCTTTCCCTGCTTCCGCAGAGGCCGCGCCTCCGCTCCGTTCCTGCCTTGTCTTTTCTACAAGAAGTGACTTCAAGCATGCTGAAGCAAACAATGCCATCTTGCTTTCTGGCAAACCTTGCCCTCTTCCTCCTGACAGGAAGCAAGCCTCACTCTGACCCTCTTTCCCACCAGCTGCTGCTGCTCCTTAAATAGAAGCCAGTGGCTATCTGGGTCATGCAAGTACTACTCCAGTATTCTATGCCTCCTGTTCCTGTCATCGTGTGCCCTACCTGGATTTCCACTGGACCTCTACTTACTCTCCTTTGGATTTCCGGAAGACAGGAACATTACTATTTCTGTTTCTGAGGTTAGTTTACCGTTGCGGGTAGTATAGGACCTGCTGATTAGGGTTTATCTTGACGTGGTAGCAGGCTTACAATACTTTGGCCAAAGCATTTAACTAAAGAACTCTTACTTTGAACTTAGTGCTACTGATTTCTTTTCCTATGGGCATTATGCTTTTAAGGAGGCTGAACATCCTCCAGGATGCACTCTACTATTGTAACTTACTGGCACTCTGCCTTTAAGGAGGCTGGACGTCCTCCAGGATGCACTCCACTATTGTAACCTTGTGCGCTGGACCCTATTCCCCTGTGCTCCTCACCAGTGGCACTCCTCACATCCCCGCGTTGGTGTCTGAGAGTGTGCGCATCTCCGCTCTGCTGCCAGAACATGTGCGCACGGACAGCTGGCTCAGCCGTGCCCCGGAGCTTAGCTCCACTCCTCCGGACACCTTGCGTATTCTCCTGCACGAGGCGTGCTCACGTGACGATGTGCACCGCTCCCCAGCTGCGCGGCAACAAATCCCTTAACTCGAGCCTCCTGCAGCTTCCCCATCTCGCTACCGGGTCCCCCTCCTTGCCTTGTCTTGTGCTGGGCAGCACAAGCGTTACACCATCAAAGCCATCCTGGGGTCATCCGGAGGTCTCCCCTGAAGAGGGGGGTACAGTCAGGATCGCACGAGGCACTCACCCACTCGGCGTCCTGCAACAAGGATCCAGGGGGGCGCGTGGTCTTCCGTCGGTGAATGCGCACACGCAGATCGGGCGATCCGTCCGGACACGCGCCTTCTGCAGGAGGAGGATATCCCTCATGGATATCTGTAGACAAAACAAGAAAAGAACACAGGCGCACTCCTAGTGTATTAAGGTTTCAACAATTTTATGGGACTGAACTGAAGTAAAATACACACTCACAAACACAGCTTGGACATGAGCATTTATGAGAAATTTCTCAGTCGCCTGCACTGATGCCTCCCTCAACTGCCGGATGTGGAACCTTAAAGTGGTATTGTGAGCTAAGTGCAGCACATTGCAGATTGTACTGAGCAGACTTTGAGACGCTCGGAACGGACATTTTCATATCGGAACACAAAGAGAAGGAGGACTACCCCTTCCGCTGGTCCTAACAAGCACCAAGTAGGAGCCGGAACAAACCGAGGAGGAGTACCAGAAGCTGGGGGAGCCGATTTGAAGGTGCCACGGCGCGCAGGCTCCACATCCAACTGCGGTGGAAGGCATCAGATGACATCATTAGCCGCGTGGATCCAACTGCAGTGCAGGTGATTGAGAAATTTCTTATAAATGAACATGTCCGAGCTGTGTTTGTGAGTGTGTATTTTAGTTTAGTTCAGTCCCATAAAATTGTTGAAACCTTAATACACTAGGAGTGCGCCTGTGTTCTTTTCTTGTTTTGTATATATATATATATATATATATATATACCTGGAAAGTAAGAGTGCAAAATGCTTCTATTGGTGTATACCTTTTACATGCTATATGAACATTGAACCAATTACGAGTCAGCATTTTAAATCTTTTACTCTGTAAAGCCTTGTGACAGGGTGAATAAACGTCACCAAACCTATGCCTGACTGACCTATGTTTAGGTCTGCAGTGCAGCAGTGACAGGGTTAACATTCAGCTGGGAGGTCTTGTTAATCAGTCTGATCCCAGCTGCCTCATCAAGGAGCTTTAAAAAACCCAGGCTGCACACACATGGAGAATGTCTGAACCAGTGAGAGTACTGAAATGCTGAAGGAGTGTTACTGCAATAAGGTCTGTCTTCAATATACATTTTTGATGAACTGTTTGCTGTACTGTTTCGCTGGAATGTAAACAGCCCTTGTTGGAAAAGGGCAAGCCCTGCTCAGGACTTATTTTCTGTTTTGTATGCTGAAAAGAAGCTGTTTTGTTTTTGTGTGCCATATTTTTAAGGCTCAATAAATAAGCCTTTGCAAGAAACCCACGTGTGGTTGCATGTACCCTGCAACATATGGCGTCAGAAGTGGGATGTTGAGAGGCCCCTGCAGTTGGGAGAATTTTTAAAAGAGTTTCTGTGCGAGCAGACTAGACAGCAGGGACTGTTAATGCAAGAGCAGGCCCAACTACTATTACAGCAGCAAACCCAGCTCCTAACCCAGCAGCAGGCAGCATAGGATGAGCGGATGGCCAGGCTGCTGACCCAATTCCAGGGGTCTGCCAGTCCAGAACTTGCGAACAAACCCCCCATCCTCCTGAGGAAAATGGCTCCGAACGAGGATCCAGAGGCTTTTCTACTGACGTTTGAAAGGGTTGCCGAAGCTCAGGGCTGGTCCGCAGATCGCTGGGCAACTGCTTTGGCCTCGCTCCTCATAGGAGAAGCCAAGGCCTCATATCAGGGCCTCCCAGCGGATCAGGCAATGGACTACCAACAAGTAAAAGCCGCCATACTGGATCGCTTAGATCTGACCACAGAGACATACCGGCAGCAGTACCAGAACCTGAAGTACACCTCTAAGATGAGACCCTGGGTCCTCGTTCAGCGGTTATTGGACTTGTGTACTCGCTGGATACAACCCAAGGAGCACACTAAGGAGGCAACTCTTGGGCAAGTTGTTTTGGAACAATTCCTACAGGTAATACCCCCTTCCGCACGCTCTTGGGTAAAACGCCATGCTGCTGAAACCCTAGCTTTGGCGGTCTGACTCGTTGAGAACTTTCTTGGGGACGAGGATCAGACGAGTGTCAAGGACCCAACGGATCCAACTTCACCGGCACTTGCGGACACCCAAAGAGGGAGCTCGGAACAACGGGGAAACTACGGCCCCTCCATACCCAACCGCCAAGTGCCACGAAAGGAGCAGTCCTTCCAACAAGGGAGAGGTCCAAAGGCCGGACACCGCCGAGATCCTCATCCCCTTCCTAATGTCGGCTCGTCGCCAAATGAGAGGAACTTCAGAGGACGTTGCCCACAGGACCCATCAGATGCCTGGTCTCCAGTATCCGGTCCAGCTGTGCGCTATCCGCGGCACCCTCCTGCGAGGGAACCCTCTCCATGTTCTGCCTGCTGAGAACTAGGCCACCGGCATGTGGACTGTCCTCAGATGGATTGTTCCTTTAGCAGGACAGTCGCCTCGGTCTTCCCCAGAGAAAGTTGCAAGCCCTGGCTACTTCCGGTCCAGATTGGGGGTAAAACCGTCCAGGCCCATTGTAGATTCAGGCTCTGGAAAAACGCTGGTCTTCCAGGAACTGTTACCGCCTGACATGCTTTCCTTTGACTCCCCATGGAGTATAGAGTGTATACACAGTGATGTAAAATGGTATCCGATGGCCCAAATCCTGCTACAGGTAAAAGGTCAGGAGGCCAGGATCGAAGTAGGAGTCGCTCCTTGGCTCCCTGTCCCTGTTTTGCTTGGCCGTGACTGGCCTTTCTTTTCAACCCTAATGGCTCCAGTCTCTCAGGAGGAGCCTCATTCTCTGGCTCAGGAGAAACCTGGTAAACTGTTCCCCTTCTTGGCAGACCTGTTCCCCACTAGACACCGGGTTCCAAAGACTCAGAGGCAAAAACGCTATGACAAACAAGACTGGTTGCAGAAATTTGGGACTCAAGGTGGCCATACTAATAGCCAGAAGTCACAAGTGATGGCTGGGAATGGACAGAAGGAGGGAGATATAGGTCCGGGGGATTTACCAGAGCTATACCTCCCTGATTTTCGCCAGAGGCAAAGGGAATACCCAGTCCTTGCCAGACAATATGCTAAAGTGGTAAACATTGATGAACAGATATTGAATGCACAGGGGGTGATAGTATTCCCCCATTTTGAATTGTCAAATGATATCCTGTATAGGGTGGATAGGCAGACGCAAATAGGGGAGGTCGCCAGACAAATATTGGTTCCCAAGGCATTTGTTAAATCTGTATTCACCCTAGCCCATACTGTCCCTTGGGGTGGTCACCTTGGTAGGGATAAAACCTTGGACCGTATTTCGTCCCGATTCTATTGGCCAGGGATGCATAGTAATATTGCATTATATAATTATGTGCGGCATGTCCTGAATGCCAGCTAACTAGTCCGAAGGCACAAAAACCAGCCTCATTGGTTCCCCTACCCTTGGTGTCAGTTCCCTTTGAGAGGATTGGAGTAGACTTGGTAGTACCTCTAGAACCTTCTGCGAAAGGACACAGGTTAATTCTCGTAATAGTTGACTATGAAACAAGATATCCTGAGGCGTTCCCCCTGAGGACAGCAACGGCGAAGCAAGTAGCCAACAAATTGTTGGAACTGTTCTCAGGGGTTGGACTTCCCCAGGTTATGTTGTCAGACCAAGGTACAAATTTTATGGCTAAATTGATGCAGAATGTCTTAAAATTACTAGAGGTCAAGTCTGTTCGGACATCGATCTACCATCCACAGACTGACGGATTGGTGGAAAGATTTAATCGAACGCTTAAAGGTATGCTGAAAAAAATTGTAGATTCAGAGAAGAGAGCCTGGGATGAACTTCTGCCTTTTCTGCTGTTTGCCATGCAGGAAGTTCCCCAGGCCTCCACGGGATTCTCTCCATTTGAATTACTGTATGACCGCCAACCCCGGGGTATCCTAGACCTCCTGAAGTAGTCCTGGGAGGAAAAGCGGTCCCCTTCTAAGAATACCCTGCAATATGTATTAGACCGTTGGAAGCGTCTAGATGTGGTGGCCTTTTTGCTAGGGAGAATCTTAGATCAGCCCAGGACAGTCAGGAGAGACATTGCAATCATAATGCTCGCATGTGAGTGTTTCACCCGGGAGACCAGGTGATGTTATTGTTACCGAGATGTGAGAGCAAACTCATAGCCAAATGGCAGGGCCCATTTGAAGTACTCCGCCGCACAGGTGATGTGGATTACGAGATCGTTCAACCAGGGTCCAGGAAGGGTAAACAAATTTACCATGTGAACTTGCTGAAACCCTGGAAGGTGCAGCGGTCTCTATTCATCCACCCGGTGGAGGAGGAAACGGACCTGGGTCCTCAGCCCCCACAGGGGAACATCGTTGGTGATGAGCAAATCCCAATGGGTAGACAATTGTCCTCTGAACAAAAAGGGGACTTTTAGAGATAATTACACAATTTAATGATGTTTTGTCTGATTTACCAGGGCAAACTAATTTAGTTTCACATGTGATAGAGACAGCACCTGGGGTGAAAGTACGTTCTCGTCCTTACAGGTTGCCTGAAAGCCGTAAGGCCCTGGTAGAGAAGGAGGTACAAGAAATTTTACACTTAGGCATGATTGAGGAATCATGCAGTGAGTGGTGTAGTCCACTAGTCATGGTTCCTAAACCCGATGGGAAGGTAAGATTTTATGTGGACCTTCGAAAGGTCAATGCGGTATCCAAGTTTGAAGCATATCCGATGCGGAATATATATCCACGCTGGACTTAACAAAAGCATACTGGCAAATACCTTTAGAGGAAAAGTCCAAGTGCAAAACAGCCTTTGCCACTCCCATGGGTTTACACCAGTTTGTGACAACGCCATTTGGACTGCATGGAGCCCCAGCCACATTTCAGAGACTCATGGATAAAGTACTGAGACCTCATAGGGCTTATGTTGCAGCCTACCTAGATGACATTGTCATTTATAGTAAACACTGGCGGGCCCATCTAAATAGGCTGAAAGCGGTCCTCAGGTCTCTAAGAGAGGCAGGGCTCACAGCCAATCCTAAGAAATGTGCATTGGGTAAGGCAGAAACCAAATACTTAGGTTATGCAGTGGGAGGTGAAAATGTAAGGCCACTATCCGACAAGGTAGCTGCCCTGAAAGAAGTTCCGACCCCTCAAACAAAAACGCAGGTACGCTCTCTGCTGGGTTTAGCAGGGTACTATCGCCGGTTCATCCCCAACTACTCTGAAGTTGTAACCCCATTAACAGACCTCACACAAAAGTGTGCCCCTACACAAGTGGTATGGTCAAGGGAGTGCCAGACAGCATTTGAGGACGTAAAAAGGTGTCTATCAGAGGGTCCCGTCCTTAGAAGCCCAGACTTTAACAGGCATTTTGTAGTGCAAACCGATGCATCAGAGATAGGGCTAGGGGCAGTGTTGTCACAACAGTTTGAGGGAGTGGAACATCCGATCCTTTTTCTGAGTAGGAAATTGATCCCAAGGGAAAAATACTACTCGGTGATTGAGAAGAAGTGCCTCGCAGTAAAGTGGGCAATCGAGGCCTTGAGGCATTACCTGGCAGGAGTCCATTTTACTTTGGTGACAGACCATGCTCCATTGAAGTGGTTAATAGTATGAAAGACACTAATGCTAGGTTAGCCAGCTGGTATATGGCCCTCCAACCCTTCTCGTTTGAGATTCAGCACAGACCTGGAAAAGAAAATGCGAATGCGGATTTCTTCTCTAGAGAAGGGGTGGATGGTCGGACTTCAGCCGTGCATGGCCCCAGCCACACACTAGCAGGGTAGGAATGTGACAGGGTGAATAAACGTCACCAGCCCTATGCCTGACTGACCTATGTTTAGGTCTGCAGTGCAGCAGTGACAGGGTTAACATTCAGCTGGGAGGTCTTGTCAATCATGTATGGCACCCTGAGGGGATGTCTGGGTCCCCCGTGGGAGAAGGAGTAACCAGACACAATTACTGGCCTAATGTATCTCTCCCCTGGGGCTAGACTGATGCAAACATAGTAGAAGCAAATAAAGTCTTGGATCAATAAAGTACTCACGACTAGATGAGTGATAGCCTGAGGTTCGCATGCTTGCAGTCCAGAAGGAATCACGGAACTACCATCCCAAGGGGGAAAGTGTAGGCCACGCACAGCTGTGAGCGGCCTACACTTCCCCCTTGGGATGGTAATCTGGGCTCGATGCCAAACTTTCTTCTCCCAATAATGCCTCGTGATAAGTTATATTCTGCACTAAGCAAAAACACAAATCACGATATTGTACTTGTAGACTCTCGGTTCACACCCTGAGATGCTAGGGTATTGTGAGATTATTATAAAGAAAGGTCACTCAGAGTTTGTATAAGATAAGGTTTGTTGTTTACAACAAAAATAACCAGAAATATCACAAGCAAAATTGCAAAGATAATAAGCTAACTTTGTAAGCTAACAGCTAACAGTAAGCTAACAGCTAACAGTAACGAAAAAAAGACGGTGCAAAACAGCGCTAAAAAATAATATAAATGATAACAATACTTGAAATAAATATTGCAGGCTGCCTGGTAAATACTGACTGTACAGTCAGAAAATGAACCACAGAGAAAAGAAAGAATTGCCGGCGCCAAATCAGTCCTTTAAATAATAATAACCAAACCGTCTCTTGAAAAGCCCCAAAAGTGTCCTTGAACAAACAGGCAGTGAAGGGGTCAACGAACGGCTCACACCAAATAATAGTGCAATATGTAAAAAAGAGAAGAAAACAAACAGATAATAGTGCAGTACGCCAAAAAAGTTGACATTAAAACATTAAAAACTCACACATGACAAACATAACACACCAAATGATAGTGCAATATGTAAAAAAGAGAAGAAAACAAACAGATAATGGTGCATTACGCCAAAAAAGTTGACATTAAAATTGCAAAGATAATAAGCTAACTTTGTAAGCTAACAGCTAAGAGTAAGCTAACAATCCATTTCTAACTATGCAGAGATTATTTAGTTAATATGCCTGTCATACTCACGAACCCAAAGATATTATGATAGGTCACGCCAGTCTCAGCTAGGTCTCGTCTCAGTGTGGTTTCCCACTTCGGTTCTAATTTAATATGGGTGCATGCAGACTTATATGGTGCCTATTGTTTACTGCGTACGTGCCTGACGTGTCTGACGTGTGATATGTGACCATACTCTGTGGCTACTGACGTGTGTTTACCAGCATTTACAGTTTGACCACAGCGCTGTTTACTTGATCCACTTCTGCTTTTATGCGTAGGTCCCTGTGTACCAACGAAATATGTTTCAACACTACATCCTTGCCACTTCTAAGCAAAACAACCTTTATTTCTAAGAGAAGAAAAAGCTAACATTCTGACAGTATGCTCTAAGCTGTACTAAGCCATATAATGATACTATATATGTACACTATATGTACCTGTGACCTGTATTAATTAGGCTATATATGTCCTAAACTACCTGTAATCCATAACAATGGTACTTCCGTTTTCCAGAGAGTGGGAGCAGCGTGGCTAAAAGCTCAGGACCCAGAAGGAAGTGAAGGAGATTCTGGGGACTGTTAGCAGTCCTTTATCTGCAGATCGAAGTGAGTGAATGGGAGTGTATGGAACTAGAAGCTCTTTAAGATAGCTGGGACGCTGGTCATGTAGTGCTTTGAATGCCAACAAGCCAATCTTGAAATAAATGTGCTATTTTACAGGCAAACAGTGCAGAGAAGGGAGAACAGAGGTCAAGTGGCAAGAACGAGTTTGGTTAGTTAACAACCTGGCTGCAGCATTCTGCACCAGCTGTAGGTGGCGCAGCTCTTTTTACGGAAGACCCAGGTAGAGTGCACTGCGTAATGGCGCAAAGGCATAGACAAGCGTAGTAAGATCCTCTGGTGTGATCAAGTGCTTATTCTTAGCTATAGTCTTCACGGCTGACACCTGGTGTTTAAAGGTTGAGTCACAGTCAAGGATAACACCAAGATTCCGCACACGGACAAAGTTTAGCGAATGGCAAGACAACTACCTCAATTTCACCTTTTTAATTCCTTATTGCTCACATTCATACTCCTATCATATTTCCTATATAATAAATCCAACATATGCTTCTTCTTCTCTTACTCCACTGCTCAAACTTTGACCCCATCTTCTGTAACCTTTGTGACCAACAGTACTACTCAGTGGTCATACATCTGTCACCCTTTCCAGCTATTCTAAACTATACATCATTTTTCTCTCTCTACTTGAATCACACTCTCTCAAACTCCTGTGCTGGATCCCTAATAAAACCGAACTTTCAAGGTTCTTCTCAAAGCATTACATACTTCTGACCCCTCTACATTCCATTTCAATCTACTCCCCCGTGCTCTGCTCCTGTCCATGCATACTACCTCTCTACTTTACCAATGGCTCCAACACCTGCTATTGATTTAACCAGTTTGTCTATGTTTAGCCAATGTAAAACAACATTCAACAATAGCAAAGAATTACAACCCACAAAGCCTTCAATTCTTTTGTTTCATGTGGTGCATTGTGCTACAGATGTAGCAAAGATTACTGTCTTCAGTGCCGCTGCCACTTTGAATTTGGAAGTTAGACCTCGGCGGAAGTTGATCTCAACTTCCGTTATCGGTCGCCAGGGCAGGTCTCTACCTCAGTCAACGATTAAGATCCTGGACCCCCCCCCCCCCCCGCTCCGGTCAATTGGTAGGTCACCTGACAACCCACCTCTGGTCAAGAGTTAGGGCCTGGATTCTCCCCCAATGAGTAACTTGTCAGAAGCCCCCCACCCACTGCTCAACAACCCAGCAACTGGATGGAAACTCTATTCCAGTGTTTATTTATGTACAGTTAAAGAAATACAAATATTAACAATTTAAACATTAACATAACAATTAACCGAACATCAACATAACATAATTCAGATCTTCTGTCTTTGACCATTCGCTCAGCCTGACCGCTATAAGAGATTTAGTGAACAAGTACTCGGTCCATATGGATCATATATACAGAAGCAACAATATATGTGAGAAAAGAAACTCACAATGGGTCCCTTATTTTGCACTCAAGGATACATGGAATAGCAGTTGTCTTAAGTGACACAGTAGTCATAAGAAATAAGTATACTTATACTTAAAGGAGACAATATCCATTAAGTTATATAAACGCCAAACCATATACAGTATATGGCGTTTACGAGCCTCCCACTAATACTGAAAAAACACTTTAATATAACATGTGACCGACGACGAAAGTGAATATATTTACAGTGACTTTAAAAATCCCCAATGGTAAGGCAGCTCAAAAGAATTCTGACATATAATATGCATAAAGGTATCCATTCACTATTGGAACTGGATAAACATATGCCCAGATAAATATCAGTGTATAGCGAAAAGCAGTTGCATTCACATGGCTATAGTAGAAGACAATAACACCTGTTATGTCTAAAAGCAGTATGAAATGTGTATTAAGTCAAGGTTGGTCATTGTGACAGGGTGTAGTCAGCCACTAACAGTTATGCCTGGGAGACATATGTCTGAGTGCTTCATCCAGCACTCTGCGGGTTAACCCAGGATAAAGGGTTCAGTAATCAGAAGGGAGCCAACACACTTGACAACCAGCATGACATATAAGGAAGTCATTGCTGGTAATCAGGTGGCTCTCTCAGAAACTATCCTAGACAAGCTGCTATGCAGACGGATTCACAACTACAGCTCTAAAGTCACAGTAAGAACTGTTCACATTATTTTTCTGACTGTTTGATATATACTTACGGTTTGGTTATGGATTAGCCAGCCAGCCTGATAGATAGGCTTGCAGTGTTAGTAAGTTCTCCCAATGTGGAGCAGGATTTATTTTGCTGCTATATTTTGTGTTGCCTTAAAGGGACGGTGTGCCCAAATGTTACGTTCTACTGTGGAGAAATAAAACCACTTAACATTTACTTTAAACCAGAAACTCCATGTGTGGACTATTGACTGACCTCGCCTACAGGCCGTCCTGCCACAGGTGGTGTTAGAAGTGGGATAAAAGGATGGCCCCTGCATCAGAAGGGCCACACATTAAAAAAAAAATGGAGAATTTTTTTTCTCAGTTCCTGGAGCAACAGGTCCAGCTAGCAGAGAAACAAGCTGAGCAACAGGCCCAGTGAGAGGAGAGGAAGGCCCAGCAAACAGAATGGCTGATTAAGCAGCAAGCAGAAAACCAAGCCCAGCAAGCTGAGCGACAAGCCCAGCAAGATGAGATGCAGGCCCAGAGAGAGGAAAAGCTCATCCAAATGCTTTCTCTAGGTCCAGTCCCAGTCAGACCAGAGATTCCAAATAACCCACCGGTGATGCTGCCTAAAATGAAGCCAACCAAAGACCCAGAGGCATTCCTCCTCACTTTTGAAAGGGTAGCCACGGCCCACAACTGGACAGTTGATCGCTTGGTAACGACTCTGGCTCCATTCCTCATAGGAGAAGCTCAGGCAGCCTACCAGGCTCTTCCAGCAGACGAGGCCATGGACTATCAGAAACTAAAAGCTGCTATTCTGGATCGCCTAGACCTCACCCCAGAGACCTACCAACAGTGGTTCCGGACTGTCAAATATACAAACAGAGACAGACCCCGGGTTATAGCCCACCGCTTGGTAGACTTATGTACCAGGTGGATACAACCAGAGAAGCATAGCATGGCAGAGATCCTTGAACAATTTGTGCTCGAGCAGTTCATACACATACTGCCCCCCTCCTCCCGCTCCCGGGTAAAAAGACACGCTGCATTTTCCCTGGATTCAGCGGTCCCCTTGGTGGAAACCTTCCTTGGTGATGACAGCCAACAGGATAGCTGGGATCGGTTTGTGCAAAGACCAGCTGCTTCCTGTGATGCCAGAGGCAGGAGAGCAGACAATCGAGGGGTCTACAACCCGCCAGCTCGGGGAGGTCCAGTCAACTCGATCGGAAGACCCTTTCCCATCTCGGAGAGGTCCTGGTACAAACTCCCGCAGAGACGCCCGCCCCGGATCCAAGGCCATTGGATCATTCAAGGGAGGACGCCCCCCACAGTATTCCCCAAGAACCTGGACTCCCGTCACCCATCCGGTGGAGAGGATTCCACCACCAAACAGAAGGGAGTATCCCGTCCCACAGCGGAGAGATCCAAACGCCGAACCCCGTCGAGAGCTTCCAATGACGACCGAGTTTGTGGACTCAGGAGATGATGAGATGGACTGTTCATATGGCAGAACCACTGCCTCGGCTTCTCTCCAAGGGGACCATGATCTGTGGTTGGTCCCTGCATCTCTGGAGGGGAAAACAGTGAAAGCCCTGGTGGACTCGGGATCTGGAAAAACCCTGATCCTGGAGGGTCTAATTCCAAGCAACCGACTGTCCTATGAAGCTCCATGGAATATCGAATGTATCCATGGGGACACAAAAAAATACCCGACGGTGAACATCCTCCTCTGCATCAATGATCGAGAGGCTAGACTGCTAGTAGGAGTTGCTCCCTGGCTACCTGCTCCTGTTCTAATTGGCCGGGAGTTGCCCAACTTTGGAACATTGTTGGCCCCTACTCTTACAGAGCCTACTTCCCCGGTTCCAGAGTAGCCCGGGGACTTGTTCCCTTTTCCCCCAGAGATTTTTCCCCATATACACCGCATCCCAAAGACACATAAACAGAGACGTGCGGAAAAAGAGGACTGGTTAAGAAAGGCTGGGACTCTTGGTAACGTTAGTCAGCCCAAAAGACTGCAAGTCATGGCAGGAGATGACCAGGGTGGGGAACAGATAGATACAGGAATTTTGCCAGACCTGGATCTTCCTGACTTCCGTCAGAGGCAGAGGGAAGACCCAGCTCTGGCTAGACAATATGAGAAGGTGGCACGGGTCAACGACAAAATAATAGATGAACAAGGTGTAAGAGTATTTCCACATTTCGAACTATTGAATGACATCTTATATCGTGTGAATAAGGTTACACAAACGGGAGGTCATTCGACAAATATTAGTCCCTAAAGGTTTGATTAAAACAGTATTTACCCTTGCCCATACTCTCCCATGGGGTGGTCATTTGGGCAGAGATAAGACCACGGACCGCATCTCATCCCGGTTTTACTGGCCAGGCATACATGAGTCCTGAGGAAGCTTCTATCGAAGCGAAACGCGTAGAGTTGAGACTGAATAGGCCCTGTGAGCTCCAGTGACTGCCCCACACCCACGACTCCGAAAAACGGAATTATCCGAAACCGGAAGTGACGCGGTCGACCTCCGGAAGTGATGCAACGCAGTTCGGGAGCCTAGAGGAATCGGGCCACCTATAATTCTTATGTGTACATGCCATTGTGTTCAAATGTAAGTGTGATACTATTTGTTATAATACAACTTATATTGAACTAATAATGTTGCACTAAGAGTGTGTTCTTCTTATATTGAGGACAAACGCGCTGTGTCTACCTGAGCTGGCCATCCATTGGGTTAAACTATTGCTGTTGATTCACTGGGAAAGTATGAGTCCCCATTCCTGTTTTTTTTTAACCAGGGAGATCTGATCCCTGGATGTAGCTCTCCCGGAGCGACCTGCAGGAGCATCTGTCTCCTCCCTGCCACTCCGATCGTCCCCATCAACTCTGCTCCCTTCAGCCTCCAGCAGATCCCGTGCACCCCTTCCCCTTCTCATCCACCCTGTGCCCTGGACCAGCAGCACCAGCAGAGACAGGCTGGCCAAGCAAAGGATGCCCACAGGAGGGTGAAGAAGTGGCCCCCTCAGTGCCATGATCGCCTTCTGCTGTGGCTAGTGACAGGCTGGGGATGTGTATGCAAGATAGATACACGGGGAGGGAGGGATTGCAAACAAAGCCAGGGTTTTTTTTTACATAGGGAAATAGTGAGGGTTTATAGTCAGAGGATGTCAGGTGAGAAGGGGTGGGGCGCCACCTGCTGGCCACACTGTGACGTGATCCAGTAGTAGAGTAAGGTACCGTACTGTATTTGGACTCCGGTCCTGTGGAGGATTTGGTTATTGCTGTGATGCACGGTTCCCCTTCTCGTAAAGAAGCCTAAACAAAATCATAAATGAAAGGCGAGGAGCAGAAAGCATGGCTGGTGTTGAAAGAATATCACAATGCAATAATCTTCCTATAGGTTATTAGCCTGGGGGTTTATTTATATTCCCTATCTCTGTTTCTACACCCCCCATCCTATCCCCCAATAATATATTAACAACTTAACATCCCTGAGTCAAATTTAAAAAAAAAAAAATATATATATATATATATAGATATATATATATATATCTATATATATATATATCTATATATATATATATAAATATAATTTTTGTATTGGTTAATACAGTATAATTGCACTTGATTTTCTCCCAGAAAGGAGCGCCCACAATCACACTTTTTTTCTTTATACATGGTGACATCATGAAACTATGTGAGACATGTCCAGAATGCCAGTTAACTAGCCAAATAGGACAGAAGCCGGCTCCTTTGGTTCCTCTACCCTTGGAATCAGTCCCATTCGAGAGGATTGGTGTAGATCTGGTAGGACCTTTGGAACCCTCTGAGAAGGGACATAAGTTCATACTAGTTGTCGTAGATTATGCCACCAGATATCCTGAGGCCTTCCCTCTGAGATCAGCCACTGCTGATCAGGTTGCTCGCAGGCTGTTAGAACTGTTCTCTCGGGTAGGACTTCCCCAAGTAAAGTTAACTGACCAGGGAACAAATTTCATGGCGAAGTTAATGCAGGATGTCCTGAAATTATTGGAGGTTAAATCCGTCCGGACCTCAGTCTACCATTCTCAGACAGATGGATTGGTAGAGAGGTTTAACCCTACTTTAAAAACCATGCTCAGGGACTTCCGGTGACGTCAGCATGTATGGTTGCCTGAAGGGATCGCTCCGGAGCCCTCCGCTGTATAACCTACCATAATAGAACCTATCGGAAAGAAAAAGGTACCCAAAATTATCAGGAGACGGCAGAGCTCACAGGGGATGAGCAAAAAGCTGAAAGGGCCCGCGCAGCAGAGTGTATCGAGCTATTTTATGCCGTCTCACAAACCCTCTGCCAGCGGCATCTCGACCCAAGATGGCGGCCCGGCGTGCGTGTCGGAAGGCCCCGATAACATGCCCGAACAAGACACAAGGAAGAACCACCCAGAGATTACCAAAGACTACCTTGAGAATCTATTCCTGAAAATGCGCAAAGGATTCCAGGAAGACCTCTCTAAAGCCATTCACACGCTTAGGACAGACATGAATGTTCTAGCTGGGAAAACGGACACCCTGCAGGAAAAGGTAGAGGATATAGAACAATCCTACTCTCTAGCTGAAGATGAGATAAATAGACTAAATTTTGAAATTCGGTCTCTAAAAGAGAATACAGAGGAACAGGAAAACAGGGACCGCCGCCAAAACCTCCGCGTGCGGTACCTTCCGGAGTCAGTAGAGATGGCCCAACTGCAGCCCGACCTGAAAGAACTGTTTACCTACCTGGTGCCAGAGCTGGTGCAGGATCAGCTGGAATTAAACCGCACACATAGGACCCTGGGCCCGAAATCTTCAGACCCTAAAAGAGCCAGGGATGTCATCATCTGTTTTCATTCCTACACAACAAAGGAAAAAGTTCTCTCAGCCAGCAGAGAAAGAGGGGATGTACAATTTCGCAATACCCACCTGGAAATCTACAGGGACTTGTCTAAAGCGACGGTGGATAGGCGAAGGGAAATGCGGCCCCTTACACAAAAACTAAGGGAACACAAAGTGAGATATCGATGGGGCTTTCCCTTTAAATTGGTAGTACAAGCGGGGGGGGGGAAGCTCCACGCGGTGTCATACCTGGAAGATGGCTCCCGATTCCTGAGGGGACTGGGTCTCCAGCACACAGATAACGAAGAGGCGCCTGAAGGAACAGAAGAAGAACAGAACAGTCAAAGACCGGTGAAAGCACCAAGGGCCTCACAACGCCTGGCCTCCCAGAGGAACCCGACGCACGAAGAATGAAGAGGAACAGCTGAGCAGTGAACATTCCCCCTCGCCCGGCATGGACGGCGCTAAACCTCTGGACTTCCCTGCGCCTCTACCCAGAGGCCAATCGGTAAACTGTCTGTAGAGTTGTGGAGACGTAAGAAAGCCCATGGGAACTTGGGGTGTGAGACTCAAGCCCTGTCGCTGTATGGTGAGCGTTGGGCTATGGATAATGAGGCAAACGGTCCCAGATGAAGACCGAGGGTGGGTTGGAGAGGGAGATGGGAGGGGAGACGGGGGGATGGGGATGATTAAGTCTAACTTGGTTATGTTTAGGTTAAAGTTAAAGTACTAATCTCCTTAAAACGGGAAAATGGGAAAATCTTCCCCTAAGAAAGTTTGTACCAGATATTTTAAGTTGAATCACTGTACACTTCAAGCTCTGTTCTACATGTTGAGTATTTTTAGTCCTCTGGCACCACCTTGTGGTGAATTCGAGAAATGGTGATATAGCCAGGATTCTCTCATAAAGAGAGAACAAGAAAAGAAAATATATTAATCCCAGATGTTTATACGTTTCAGAAGTGACTAAATCTTATGTTAGACCTAAGTATTCTAGCACCTGTTTACAATATCATGTTTTATATTGCTCCGATTGGTTTTTGTTGATACTATCGGTGGGCTCCATGTTCTCCCTAATGGGTACCGGGGCGCGACTCATGGAGAAGTCTACAGAGGGCACTATGCCCAACCCTTTCATCCTTAGCGTAGTGGGGATCACTATGTTGGGGCGCGTTTGTAGCCCAATTTTTCTTTTCTTTTTCCTTTCTACTATTCTATCCCCTCTCCCCCCCTTCCCTGTTGCCCACCCTTCCTTTACCTTCCCCCGTTCCCCCCAGTACCCGTCAACTAGGGTCCCAGGGAATTAGAGGTGCAGACATGTATTACACACAAAGATTACATATAGGAAAATACACAATGGACGTACATAGGGCGACCCCCCACCTTGGGAAAGTGGAGGGAGTACAAGATTTTATTCTATTCAAGGGAGAAGTGGCCAATAAAACGTCATTAAAACTTGTATCATTAAATGTTAGGGGGTTGAAGAAAACGTGCCCTACAAGAGCTCAAGAAAACAAATGGAGATATTCTGTTTCTCCAAGAGACCCACATCAATACCACATCCCCGCCAAACACTTTCAAAAGAATTTACTCACAAGCATATTACGCGTCTTACTCAGCAAAAAAAAAAGAGGGGTAGCTATTCTATTCAAGCATAATATCCCATTTATTTTAAACAAAGAGGTTGCAGACCCAGAAGGCAGATATTTAATTTTGTATGGATCTCTTTCAGGGGTAGAAATAACCTTGATTAATGTACAGTATACACCCCCAATGAAGGCCAAGTGAAATTCTTGAGAGATGTATGTGATAGTCTATCCCCCCAACCTAACACTACTCTACTTTTGGTAGGAGACACGAATATGGTAGCAGTCCCAGAGCAAGATAGAGCAAGCATACTAGGAACCCCACATCCACGCTCAACAGAAAAAAATGCTAAAGAATTTAGAAATATATTAAAAGAATTCTCGCTTACTGATATATGGTATGGTGCAACACCAGGGTCAGCGGGACTATACGTTCTATTCACCCCCACACCAGACCTATTAGAGGATTGACTTTTTTCTGGGTACCAAAGATATTCTACAGGCATCCTCCCAGTCAGATATAGGAACTATATCATGGTCAGACCACGCACCGGTATCACTAGTACTCTCTCTCCCCTTCTGTAAAAATAATCAATATAATTGGAAACTAAACGACTCATTGCTAAATCAAATAGATGTAGAGGTTGACATTAAACAAAAGCTTAGATAATATTTCATGCTGAATAAGGGCTCAGTAGAGTCACCAGCAATGTTATGGGAAGCCCATAAGAGTACAATAACAGGAGCTATCATTTCCATAGCATCGCACAAGAAAAAAGCTAAACAAAAATTATACAATGAATTAGCTGAGAAAGTACAACTCCTAGAACAAAGACACAAAAATAACCCCTCAAAAAAATTATTCAAATTATTAGACAAAAACAGATCTGAATTTAAACAGACCCAACTAGACGAAGTGGAGAGAGCGTTAAGGTGGACCAAACAAAAGTACTATGATAAAGGAAACAAAGCTGATCGTTTATTAGCGTCCAAACTTAGAGGTCTGAGAACCAAATCACAAATCGCAGCTATCCAAACTAGATCAGGAGATAAAACATTTAAAGAGAAGCAAATAGCAAAAGAGTTCTCAGACTTCTACTCTAAATTGTATAACCTAAATTTCCCAAGGAACCGAACCTCAGGATCAGAAGCTATCTCCAGGTATTTGGAAAAATGTAAACTCCCTGAACTAGCGGAAGGGAATATTCAAGAGCTAAACAAGGCTATTACACAGGAAGAATTATTAGATGCCATTGCTCAACTGAAAGCTAGCAAAACGCCTGGCCCGGATGGCTTCTCAAATCAATACTATAAGAAATTTAAGTTGGTGTTAGCCCATATCTGCTTGATGTATTTAATTCATTTCTAGAAGGAGCAGCCATACCGACATCAATGTCTAAAGCAAATTTGGCAATTATCCACAAGGAAGGGAGAGACCCACTACAATGTGGTAATTATTGCCCCATATCCCTCCTTAATTCGGACTTAAAACTCTTCAGCAAAATTCTAGCAAATAGACTTACCCCAATACTGCCCAGCTTAATACATATAGATCAGGTCGGGTTTGTCTCGGGAAGACAAGCATCTGGCAATACTAGGAAAATTATTAATATTATAGACCATGTACATCTCTCAAACACGAAGGCTATCTTATTGAGTCTGGATGCTGAAAAAGCATTTGACAGGATAAGATGGGACTTTTTAGACCAAACACTGATTACATTTGGATTTAGGGGCCAGTTTTTGGAGGGGGACAGAACCCTCTACAAAACTCCCACAGCAGTCGTGAAACTACCAGGTGGAGACTCAAGTCACATAAAAATTAATAATGGTACCCGACAAAGATGTCCCTTATCTCTGCTCCTGTTCGCCCTCTCCATAGAACCCCTGGCACCTACAATCAGAGACGAAAAAAATATATAGGAATTGAAATTGGAGAGACAAACTACAAAATATCCCTTTTTGCCCTTTTTTTAGGACATTATCCTAACCCTGGCCAACCCCTTGACTTCTCTCCCGAATTTACAATCCCAACTAGATCAATTTGGTAAAATCTCGGGATACAAAATTAATACAGACAAGTCAGAGGCACTAAATCTGTCCATGACAGTACCCGAAATTAAACTACTACAGGCAAACTTTAATTATAAATGGAGCTCGACAAAGATTAAGGGGGTCATGCACTAAGCTCCGTTAAGTCGTTTTTAGAGTGCAAAGTGCTCTTAGAACGTGATGTTGCGCTGAACACGATGCACTAAGCCACGCAAACAGGCACTTTGCGCTCTAAAACTGACTTTTTTCATGAAATTTTTCTAAGTCCAACTTTGCTCGTTCGTTACCCCGTTTGCATTAAATTCTGACATTAAGCGGGATGCACTAAGCTACGTAACCTTAGCGTACGCGAAAGTTGCGTTCAACAGAACTCGTCAGCTCAAGGTAGACGCAAAAAAAGCTGGACTTTGAAAAATGTCTTGCTTTACATTTTTGCATGCGCAACACCCGTACAACAGGCCGGCGGGTGTCCCCGGCTGACCCCGCGGAGGTCCCCGAGGGAAGCCGGGGGTCGCGCGGGTGTCCCCGGCCTGCGGTACCAATGTTGTGCCTACAAAAATACTAAACATTATTTCTAACTAAATACACCGCCCTAACACATACAGTACAATAATGTGCAAAATAACTATTATCCAGATATTGATAATAGATTATTTGCCCATTATTAAACACTGCATTAGCATACATAAATAAAGAAAATAAATACAGTTATACTTACCACAACAGCAGGTCCCTCTGTCCTCCATTCTGATTGGCTGGCATCATTCCCTTTAAGTAACGTCATGTAAAAAAAATAATTAAAGTCGGAACATGGCTTTAACAGCCAATCAGGTTGCTGTTAACCATTTTGAGGCTAAATCTGACGTCACAAGCCCTATTTAAGGCCGTGACGCCTCATTTGAGCCCAAGAAGACGAAGGTTGGGATTTACCATGAGGTTTTTTGGATTGACAGATGAAGATAGAAGATAAAGAACATTAAGAAATAGTGACAGATGAAGATAGAAGAATGTGATTAAAGAAAGAAAAAAGAAGATTTGGGTACTTGATTCGGATCTTCATGGCGGATGCATCGGATGCTGTTGGAGGCCTTCAAGGTACGTGAGCTTCCTGTTACCCCCGGGAGTCGGAGGGCCACCGCTTCTAATGGTAAGTAATATATTGAATGTTTGTAAATGTCTCTTTTTCCAGGTTTTTTCATTGGATGTGTTTGTTGATTTTTTGGGGGACTGATAATATATTAATCTGTACAACTTTAGGGTACGGATGAATACATTATTATGACAATATTTGGGGGGCATTTGTGGCTTGGTATTGCTGTTGGTTGTTTTTATTTCAATTTCTTATGTGGATGTGATTGTTTTTTTTTTTCCTGCTTAATGCTAATAAAATGTTTGCGATTGGTGTTCGTTTGTAGTTAATGTTGTATTATGTTAGCTAATGCGTTTTATGGTTATTTCAGATATTGTTTTAATTTATTTCTTTGTCTTTTAATGTTTACATTCATTGATGTTGTAGTAATTCATTGGTTTGATTGGTTAGTGTTACTATTCATTTTGAGTTGGTTTAGGAATTAATTGGTTTCATTGGTTAATGATTTAATTAATTCATTGTTGATGTTGTTATTGCTTGTATTCATTGGATTAGCTGGCTACTGTTTTTATTTACTTTATTTAGGTATGCTAATGCAGTGTTTAATAATGGGCAAATAATCTATTATCCATATCTGGATAATAGTTATTTTGCACATTACTGTACTGTATGGGTTTGGGCGGAGGGGGGGGGGGGTCGTGTATTGATGTTTGTTAAATCTTTTTTTAATATACATGTGTTTCATAGTGTAGATGTGCAGGGGGTCTCCGGAGCTGACCCGTATTGGTTTTATGTCCGGGGACCCCCTGCTTCCCGAGATACAGGCACCTTTATGGGGTGCCAGTATCCCCGGAAGTTTCAAGCTTCCGCGTCACGTGACCGGGACATTTAAATTCTGCAGGGGATACCGGCACCCCATAACGGGGCCTGTATCTCCTGAAGTAGGGGGTCCTCGGACCTGAAACCAATGCGGCAGCTCCGGAGACCCCCTGCTCATGAACACTATTATTAAAATGATTTTAATTAGTGTACGATCGCCTGTAACTGAGAAGCAGGGATATCCTTAAGACCTGACCTGTTGGGGTTCGCTGAGGACTGGAGTTGGGAAACACAGCTCTATAGCATTTTTTTTTAAAATATTCCTTGATAGCTCTCTCTTTATCTTACTATATATTTCTGAAAGCGTCATATGTTTCTGTGTCTGTATGTCCCTCCCTGTGTCCCTCCCTGTGTCCCTAGCGGCAATCCCATTGGACCTTGGGCCAGGCCAATGAGATTGCTTCCATGGCCCGGCTGCCCCCGCACACCTCTCATTGGCCTGAGGCGGAGTGACGGGCCAAAGGAGAGACGGAGACACACACACACACACCACCCCCCCGCCCCCATGCTCTCTGTGGCTCTCCCCTCACATAGGCCACTCCCCCAGCTGACCATCCCCGAGAGCGCTCCCCACGGCTCTCACCACCCCTAAGCCACTCCCTCACCCGGCGCTCTCCCTCACCCCCCACCTGCTCACCCCCCGCTCTCCCCCCCTCCCCCCAGTCTCCCCCCCGCTCACCACCCCCGCCCGCTTATCCCCCCCCCACCCACACACACAGAGCACGCTCTCTGCGGCTCTCCCCTCACACAGGTCGCTCCCCGTCCCAGAGGCCGCTCCTCCGGCTGTCTCCGCCTCTCCCCGCGAAAGGCACAGCACCTCCTCACCAGAGCGTCTCAGCCTCTCCGCTGAGGAGCCCGAGGTGGAGGAGGAGGGCGGCCGGTACCTGGACGAATAGGAGTGCGGCCGTGTGCAAGGTGAGGAAACGCAAGGGAATGGGTTATTAAACGCGTCCCCGACTCCCCCTGCCCTTTGCCCCCCCTACCTGCCCCCCCTACCCTCCCTGCCCCCCTACTCTCCCTGCCCACCTGCCCCTTGCCACCTGCCCCCCCTGCCCTTTGCCCCCTGCCCTTTGCCCCCTGCCCTCCCTCCCCCTGCCCTTTGCCCCCTGCCCTCCCTCCCCGTGCCCTTTACCCCTGCCCTTTTCCCCCTGCCCTTTGCCCCCTGCCCTTTGCCCCCTGCCCTCCCTCCCTCTTCCCTTTGCCCCCTGCCCTCCCCTGCCATTTGCCCCCTGCCCTCCCTCCCCCTGCCCTTTGCCCCCTGCCCTCCCTCCCCCTGCCCTTTGTCCCCTGCCACCCTCCACCTGCCCCTCCTCCCCCTGCCCCCCCAGCCCTTTGCCCCCTGCCCCCCCAGCCCTTTGCCCCCTGCCCTTTGCCCCCTGCCCTTTGCCCCCTGTCCTCCCCCTGCCATTTGCCCCCTGACCTCCCTCCCCCTGCCCTTTGCCCCCTGCCCTCCCTCCCTCCCCCTGCCCTTTGCCCCCTGCCCTCCCTCCCCCTGCCCTTTGCCCCCTGCCCTCTTGCCCTTTGCCCCCTGCCCTCCCTCCCCATGCCCTTTGTCCCCTGCCACCCTCCACCTGCCCCCCAGCCCTTTGCCCCTCCCTGCTCTTTGCCCCGCCCCTCCCTGACTTTTGCCCCTCCCTGCCCTTTGCCCTGCCCCTCCCTGACCTTTGCCCCTCCCTGCCCTTTGCCCTGCCTCTCCCTGCCCTTTACCCTGCCCCTCCCCTTCCTGCCCCCCGCCCCTCCCTGCCCTTTGCCCCCCCACCCCTCCCTGCCCTTTCCCCCCCGCCCCTCCCTGCCCTTTCCCCCCTGCCCTTTGCCCTCCCCACCCTTCTACGCCCCTTGGCCCCCCCGCCCTTCGACGCCCCTCCCCCCGCCCTTCCACTCCATGCCCCCTGCCCTTCCATGCCCGGGCAACGAATATTTGCAAAGTCCAATATTGGCAAGTTTCTCAAACATATGCAAAGTTTTTGCACGTCTCTAGTATTGATTGTATGGGACAAAAAACAAAGCTGGGGCGCTCCCTACCTTATGTGGCGTGTAAAAGTATAACACCGGTGGGCTAGTGTAGAAACCAAAGAAGTAAGTATATACTAGCCCTTGTCGCAGTTCTGCAGCTTGACCAAGAAAAAGATGAAACCCAGGATCTTCTTATAGCGGCGATGGATACGGTGTGGCGGTCAGCGCAAGATGTTGATCTCAGAAAATATAGAGATAGTAAAAACACAGATAATTAGTGCATGTATTAAATGGACATAGTATGTCCTCTTGTAAATGAGTGGGAAGGGGGTGGGGGGATGAAGGGGGTAGGGGGTTGGGAAACGAATGTTGACTTGTTGTATAACAATAAAATAGAACAATAATCATATATCTCAGTGACTCACACGGCCTTGTGTGAGCCCCTTCCCTCAGTGAGTCAGTGCTGTCAGCCTGTTAGTGATCAGTCACGTCTCCTTCTCAATATCCCACAATGGAGACAAGGTGTGGATAGCTCCTCTCCCAGGTGCCCATATAACAAGAAATGGGCAGAGCCTGGATTAGTTACGATAAAATAATTTATTACAGCAGTAAACATAAGGATTTGGAGCACTCACACACAATGAAACAGCCCAATGCCAGCTGCAGGTCTGTCCGGTAGACCCTCTCCTTTCCGATAAACTCCCGCGGGCGCGTCCGACAGCGGGACCGGTGTCGGGGGATCTTGCCGGAAGTCTGGTGGCTGCCTGGGTCCTACACACAACGAGCACCGGCAGGGAACTACGCGTTTCGCAAATAATGCTTCGTCAGGTTAGAACAGACTGACAGCACTGACTCACTGAGGGAAGGGGCTCACACAAGGCCGTGTGAGTTGTTCTCCCATTTTTATATACATATCTTACTGCTGGAGTATTTATATGCAGTTGCCCATTTTACCATCCGCCTCTGAGGGAAGGGTCTCACACTAGGCCGTGTGAGTCACTGAGATATATGATTATTGTTCTATTTTATTGTTATACAACAAGTCAACATTCGTTTCCCAACCCCCTACCCCCTTCATCCCCCCCCCTTCCCCTTCCCACTCATTTACAAGAGGACATACTATGTCCATTTAATACATGCACTAATTATCTGTGTTTTTACTATCTCTTTATTTTCTGAGATCAACATCTTGCGCTGACCGCCACACCGTATCCATTGATTGTATGGGACCTATTCATTAAACTTTGAAGTTTAATTTAAAGTAAATGTAAAGTAAATTCAGCATACAAACGGAAATTACAACTCCTCTCCGTTTCAGCCTTCCCCCTTGCTCTCGTCTCCGCCCCTCTGCCTTCCCCCTTGCCTGACGTCACTCCCCTTGTAGCAAGAGACGTCTCCAAAACTCAAATTACAACTTTCGCAAGGGCTACAGAGACGGGTGACGTCATCCGTAGCCGTAGCCGGCACTATAAGCGCAGCTTAAGGCAAAATTGCAAAATGAGAGAAAGAGAGAGTGAGAGACACCTGAGAAATATGCAAATTTAAATAATCTAAATAAATGTTACATATTTAAATTAGCATATTCCCAAGACATCTCAGGTATAATCACAGGTATCTCACCATGTACAGGTTAATCTATTTGGAGGTATATGCTGTAAGTGTAAGTCAATGGTAGAGATATTTGACATTTTCACCAAAATAAAACCTTCTGCGGAAAAAAAGACATTATTACATTTTTTTTATTATCTGACTACTCGAAAATGCAAAAAGTAGAAAACATTTATACGATTATGGACGAAAGTTTGAAAATTCATATGGAAACTTTCGATTGTAGACAAAATTGCACAAAACTCACAGTTTTTTTAAAATGTGTGCTTCCATTTCTAGTCAATGGGCCATCACATACATGAGTACCACCTGATGCCAGGGAACCAATGATATGGCTGTTTCCACAGGAAAGGGAAGGGAGATATATTGCATGCTGGGGCAGGAAGAGGCAGTCAAGGTCTGGACAGAGAGGGTGCAGGTAGAGTCCCGGAGCAGTGCTTCGGCGGACTAGGCCAAAATTGCCCCCCCAAGATCTCAGATAGTTCCCTGACTCACCGTAGATAAACTGAGATGTGTATACGATAGGGAAGGCCCGCAGATAGGGACCTTTTCACCATAATATTACTGGTAGATATGCTGCAGGAAATTTCCTGAATGGAGAAGTGCAGCCTGTTGCCTGAAAGCAGATCAAGACTCAATATTAGAGACTGCTAATTGGGGTATCATCCGGCTGGAGGCCCTTCATAGAAGTCAGCCTGAGGATCCATCCAAGAGAGGAGGAACCACGTCGCTGATCTACAGATTGCTGCTGTTTATCCTGGCCTTGACTACGACCAGGGAGGTATTTCGAAGTGCACCACAGGGAAGCGCGCTATCCCTAACACACTTTTGGGAAGGGGACACTCAAGGGTTAAGTGCTTTCAGACATTCAGTGCTTTGGGGACATTCACCTTGACGGTGCCACTATTGGGTCATATTCTGTGGCTGTGTTATGATATGGTACATGCAATATATATGTGTTTAGTAAATACTGTTCATATACAATCGTGTGTAATTATTGTGTATGTTGGTTCCGGTGAGGGACTCTAGGCTAGGATCCCTTGTTGGTGGAGGCGCTGCACCGTGAAATAAGTGAGAGAGAGAGACTCCTCACCTTAAAACACCTGCCGCCACGGACACCCAGGCTACGCAGCCTCACGGTCCCTTTACGCGTGCGCGGATCTTGCGCGGTCTGTCTGCCCACCCGCGGGCTCTGTCTCCGCCCCCTGCTCTGACACGCGGCGAGTACGCTCATCCAGCCTCCCCTCTGACTCACGCCCCTGTCTCTGCCCCGTCCTGGTGATGGACAGTACCGGCGAGGAAGTGACTTGCTCTCTGGTCTCCGCCCCCTGACCTCAGTGACGCGTGCTCGGTCCCGCCTCTGTTCCTGATCAGGCTGCATCATAGTTCACACCTGTGTGCACCAGCAGCCTATGGGATTCGGTTTCCTGGTTCCGCCCTGGCTCCCCATGGAGGATCTCCCTTTATATACCCTCTGGCTCCAGACACTCATTGCTGAGCATAGTCTTGTGTGACGCTGTGCCTTGCTGCATTCAGTTCCTGTATGTCCTGCTTTGCCTTGTCTTGCATTGTCTATTGATCCTGCCGCTGCCTGACTTTGCTTCGTACCTTGGACTCTGCACCTCTCCACTCCTGAACCTGGCTACGCACCCTGACGATCCGCTACTCTCCAATCCTGAACTTGGCTATGTACCCTGACGATCCGCTACTCTCAAGTCCTGATCTGGAAAGTACCCTCTACTACTCTCACATCTATACTCCTGACCTGGCTTGCACGACCAATCTACATTCGAGGCACCCGTGTGGCTGTGGGTTGGCGTTACTCAATTCCCTACCTCAGCACCGCATTTGCTCTTAGTTTGAGGTGAGCTACGCATTACAGTATGCTCAGCCACACCAACTTCGACCCCGCTGGAGGTAGGAAGAGTCCAGAGCACACTTGCAAGCTACCTGTCCAGTATTGAGGAAAAAATTGTGGCTAGTGATCAAAACATACGTTCCCTTCAGGAGAACTTCAGGTCTCTCATCCATTCTCTCCAAGAGCCTCACTCCTCTCTTGCTCCCGCTCTTCCTGAGTCTGCCACTATGTCCTCGTCACACATTTCTCAAGAACCCCGGTTACCTACTCCTAACCGCTATGGGGGTGAACCCCATGAATGCCGGGGATTTCTGAATCAGTGCTTTATTCAATTTGAAATGAATCCGTCTCGCTTCACATCTCCCCGCGCAAGGTGGCGTGTATTGTCTCTCTTCGTATAGATAACGATCTTGCCTGGGCCTCTCCCATCTGGGAACGGAGATCCGACCTCACACTAGATATCGGAACCTTCACCAGGGAGTTTCGAAAGGTGTTCGATATACCCGGCCGTAAGGTATCTGCTGCTTCTGCACTATTCCATGTCTCCCAACGGAATTGCCCTGTTGCTAGATATGCACTCGAATTTAGGACTATAGCTGCAGAGACAGATTGGAACGACAAAGACCTGTCCGTGGCCTTTTGGCAGGGGTTATCCGAAGCCTTGAAAGATGAGCTTGCAACCTATGATCGCCCACCGATTTGGAAGAACTAATTGCCATTTGCATCAAGGTGGATCATCGCCTTCAGGAGAGGATCACTCCCGGATCACTCCCGGTCTGGTGAGCCAATCTGAGATTTCGCTCCCGGATACTTCTGAACCTATGCAATTGGGGGGTACCAGTGTTTCCAAATCCGAGAACCAACGATGCAAGAATGCCGGTTTGTCTGTACTGCGGTACATCCTGACATTTTGCTTACTTCTGTCCCCAAAAGTCAGGAAACGCAAAGTTCCCATGAGACCCGGGGGAGTCTCATTGGGAACGCTTTCTCTGTCCCCTATTTCTACTGACAACCCTTCTCTCATTCTTCTCTCCATCCCTCTCTTTGGGGAGGGCTTCCAAGTCTCTACGCTTGCTTTCCTCGATTCAGGTTCTGGGGAAACTTCATAGATCAAGCATTCGCAGAACGTCATCTGGTTCCTATCAGGCGTAAAAGAAGTCCCATTGCTCTTGAAGCCATTGACAGAAGACCTCTTCAGCCGGCTTTTATCTCACTGGAGACGGAGGTACTTCATCTCAAAATTGAGAATAATCACTTGGAAAAGATTAAACTCAACGTTATTCACACACTATCCATTAGCGTGATCCTCGGCCTTCCCTGGCTACAGATTCGTAACCTCCGGGTGGACTGGCTTAACAAAGAACCCATTCAATGGAGCTCTTTCTGCACTAAGAACTGCAGCATCGGAGCAAGTAGTTTTGGGGGTACCACAGTGTCTGAGGAAAAGGAAAGGGTACAATTGCCAGAGGAGTATGCTGAGTTCCGGGACGAGTTCGATAAGGTCAAATTGGAAGTTCTTCCTCCACATCGCCCGTTCGATTGTCCCATTGATCTGCTTCCAGGTACTACGCATCCCAGGGGAACCTCTTACCCGTTATCTATGCCCAAAACCAAGGCAATGAAGGAATATGGAAACAAAAAGAAAACAGCGCACAACGCCAAATAGTGAAGTAAGTAATAAAATGTATTACAATATTAAAGGGGTAATAAATCTGCGTACATCAGATAAAAATAACATGTGCATTTAGTGCATATCACACTGGTTACCACTCTGTAGTTGTAAAACAGGACGGTCTCACACTCAGCTGTCTCTGCAGGAGCCTCTATGATGGTTCTGGGGCATGGGATCCTTCATGCACTCCTCACACAGCAGGACGCTGCTCACAAGGGGATTCCTTTCAAGCAGCCTGGTAATACTGCAGATTCAGGTACTTAGTGGGACCGCTCCGCAACCGGCGATATACTGCCTCCAGGGGAATTCCCCTACAGTCCCCCGTCTCTCCTGTGTAGATTCGCTGCTTTTCCCAGCTGCTATGATCTTAGGGCAGTCCAGAGCTGTTGGAATTGCTCTGCAAACACTTCCGCAACTGCAGGGGCTTACACAGCGTGCCACGATGCCGCTCCGTCACGTGGTGTAGCGGAGTGACGTCACAGTTCTCGTGGCAATGGAGGAATCAATAGGGAGGAAGAAGGAGAGTCCTTAACAGTCTCTTACCGGCGCAGAAATCGCTCAGTTAGCACGGTAGCAGCCAATATATGCTGATGGTGATACAGATCCAAAGGATGAATATAGGCAAAATTATGGCATTAAAACATCCAACATGTTTCGTAGATCAAACTACTTCTTCAGGGAATAATTTGGCCATTACCCAGAGGTCTTAAATACCTCTCAGAGATGTCTCATTGGTCAAACAATTAAAGTTAGACCAATCATCTGAGCTATGGTCAAAGTATTAGGGAAGATTTAATTCTACTTTTAAAACAACAACTTTATTAACAATAACAATCAATATATAAAAAACACTAGCATATAATCTAAACCTAACATGAACATAAAACCATGCTGGAATAAAAAGAAACACATTATTAGTATGTTAAAAGATTAAAATAGACATCATAAATTCCTTGAGCAATATAAAAAAAATATATATATAAATATATCTAACTAGAAATAGCAGGTAGGCTACAGCAGGGAGAAGGAAACACATAGCATTACCTTATCACTAAATCTAATGAGGACGTGGGCTGGAGGTTTTAATATAGTGCCCAAATATCCACATCCTCATTAAGCCCCTTGGGGGACATGGTGTCTAGCTTATGTATCCAATAAGTCTCCTTATAGGATAATGTTTTGACTCTGTCTCCCCCTCTTCTATTAACTGGAATAAACTGAATCCCCTTAAAAGTAAGACTAGAAGGGTCTTTACCATGATGTAATGAAAAGTATCTTGACACACTATGTTTGTCAAACCCAATTTTAATGTTTCTGACATGTTCCTGGATACGGATTTTAAGGCTTCGTTTGGTTCTGCCTACATATTGGTATCCGCATGCACACTCCAGCAGATATACAATATGCGTCGATGTACATAAAATAAAGTCATCAATATTAAAAACCTCTAGTGTATTATTAGATTTAAACGTTTGTTTTACAGGGTGTTGATACTTGCAGATACTGCATTTACCACAGGTATAGTTGCCTCTTGGTTTAGTTCCAAGCCATTGTTTGGATGATGCGGTGTTGTTACTTACAAAAACATCACTAGGTGCTAGTATGTTTTTAATGTTTTTGGCTCTCCTATATATAAACCGTGGTTTGGTGTCTAAATGAGATCCCAATATGGGATCTTTGCACAGTATACCCCAGTGTTTACTAAAAACCTTTTCAATGTCCCTATATACAGAGTTGTAATTGGTAATGAAGGCCACATCTACCAATCCGCCCTTATTTTGTTGGCTCTCATTATTTCTATTTTTAGATCTATTTTGAATCAGCATCTCGTTGCGATCCAGATTACGTACTCTTTTTATCTCTCTATCTAAAAGCTCTTTAGGATATCCCCTCTCTCTAAATCGTAAGAATAATTTGTTAGCCTGTTTATTAAAAACCTCTACATTACTGCAGTTGCGTCTGAGTCTGACAAATTGCCCTCCTGGTATGTTTTTGATCCATGTGCTCTTGTGACTGCTATTTGCCATCAGCAAATTGCTGGTATCCACCTCCTTAAGGAAGGTCTCGGTTTCCACAGTGCCATCCACTCGCGAAGTGAGTCTTAGATCTAAAAAATCTATCTGTGTGGCATCCAATTTATGTGTGAACTCGAGATTATAGTCATTTTTATTCAAGTCAGCCACAAATGCACTGGCTGAAGCACAATCACCATCCCACACACACAGGATGTCGTCTATGTAGCGCCTCCTGGGTAATGGCCAAATTATTCCCTGAAGAAGTAGTTTGATCTACGAAACATGTTGGATGTATTAATGCCATAATTTTGCCTATATTCATCCTTTGGATCTGTATCACCATCAGCAAATATTGGCTGCTACCGTGCTAACTGAGCGATTTCTGCGCCGGTAAGAGACTGTTAAGGACTCTCCTTCTTCCTCCCTATTGATTCCTCCATTGCCACGAGAACTGTGACGTCACTCCGCTACACCACGTGACGGAGCGGCATCGTGGCACGCTGTGTAAGCCCTTGCAGTTGCGGAAGTGTTTGCAGAGCAATTCCAACAGCTCTGGACTGCCCTAAGATCATAGCAGCTGGGAAAAGCAGCGAATCTACACAGGAGAGACGGGGGACTGTAAGGGAATTCCCCTGGAGGGGAACAGAATCCCACACCCATCTCCCCAAGAGATAGATCAGACTCTAAAAAACATGCTAATAACTATAAAGAAACATCTAATAAAAATACCAATGAGTCCCCCTCAGGCTCTCGTTTTTTAGAATTACTGAAAAGCAGATTCTCCCCGATGAAAGAGAAAAAGAAGGAGAAGAGACAGGAACAGTTAAACAGTCCAGAGAAAAAAACCAAAATAAAAAGAGCATTACCAGACGAGGAACGAGAGCAGGATCCAAGGTCAAAGAGAAGGGACTCAAGTGTAGACCTGGGATCTCCTTAGATAAAGGCATCTTCAATTTGTCTACAGTAATTTTGACAAAAGATCAAAAAAGTGTGCTGAATAAGGGTCTTAATTTCTCAAGGTCAAGTGGTCCTAATGGTTTCCAACTTTACACAGACCTACATAAATTTGTGAGAAATATGACCCTGAAACGGCATTTTATTAAAAACAAGAGCGAAACTCCACAAGTGGCAAGTGTAATTGACTGTACGCCAGGTCTAAATGATTTAGATAATGACAATCTGGTTTGTAAGCACACCCCCTTTAAAACAAGGTCAAAATTTTATCCTGCACAATCTAAAGGGCACCACATTGACACTTTTTTCAATATGGTGCACAATGATTTTTCAGAATTGGTAAAAGATTTTAGTAAAGGGGATCTCAGACACAATTTGAATTTTAAAGAAAATTTAGCTTTAAAATGTTTACAAAATAACAAAGATTTAATTATCAGACAGGCTGATAAGGGGGGCGGAGTGGTTCTCCAAAATCGTATTGATTACGAAGAGGAGGCCCACCGCCTCCTTTATGACCCATCTTTCTATAAGGTATTGGATAAAGATCCAACAAATGATTACATCATCCTCTTAAAGGGGTTATTGAATGAGGCCTATAATGATACTGTTATTACGAAAGCTGAATATGAGTTTTTACTTAGAGATTCACCCAAAATCCCAATTTTTTATCATTTGCCCAAAGTTCATAAAAATCAAACTAACCCACCTGGTCGTCCCATAATCTCGGGAATAGATTCCCTCACGGCAAATCTTTCACAATATGTTGATTTCTTCTTGCAAACATATGTAAGTCAACTGCCATCCTATTTGAAAGATACATCTTCTGTTCTCCTGGCTTTTCAGGATTTTGAATGGAAAAGCACTTACAAGTGGATTTCATGTGATGTGCAAGCACTATACACCCACATTCCACATGATAAAGGTCTACAAGCAATTCAATATTATTTACAGTCAGATACCACATTGCACCATCTCAACACTGAATTCATTTTGAAATCAATTGAGTTTATACTGACCCATAATTATTTTTTGTTTTTATCTGAATTTTTCTTACAGGTTTGCGGAACTGCAATGGGAACAAGATTCGCACCCAGCTTCGCAAACCTGTATATGGGTCAGTGGGAGGACCAAAACATCTGGAACAACAACCCCTTCAGCACACAAGTAATCATCTGGCGTCGCTATATCGACGATATACTGTGTGTATGGGAGGGAGATGATTCTTCCATTTGTACCTTCCTGGAATATTTAAATTCCAACGATAGGAACTTGATCTTTACACTAGTGTCTAACCCACTCAGTATTAATTTTTTGGATTTGAATTTGACTGCATTGGACAATGGGAATGTTTCCACCAAAGTATTCTTTAAAGAAATAGATGCCAATAATTTATTAATGGCAAGCAGCAACCACAAAAAATCGTGGATTGCGAATATTCCCAAAGGCCAATTCATTCGTATCAAACGAAACTGTAGTGGAGATGATGACTTTGAGACACAGTCTAAAATACTTTTTGACAAGTTCCTTGAGAGGGGATACTCTAATGCAAATTTGACCAGAGACCTAAATATAGTTCGAAATATGGATAGGCAACTAATGTTAATATCAAAAGTCAAAAAAGAAGAAAATAATTCCCAGAATAATTTAATTGAAGTGCCCTTTATTACCACCTACAATTCAATGAATAAAAAAATTGAAAAGATTGTACAACGGCACTGGGCAATTTTATGCACTGACCCAATTTTAAATGACCAAATCACCAAAGTTCCCAAGTTTATATACAGAAGGGCCAAAAACCTAAAAAATATATTAGCCCCTAGTGATGTGGGTCACACCCACGCCAAGCCCTTAACATGGCTTGGAGATAAACCTATAGGGAACTATCAGTGTGGGAAGTGTTCCATATGCAAATTTATTCATCCAGAGAGGAAAACATTTAGGTCATTTGCCACCGGTGAGAGTTTCGTGATTGATACTTTCATTAACTGTAATTCCACATTTGTGGTATATATGATAAATTGTGAGTGCGGCCTGCAATATATTGGCCGCACAAAACGATGCCTGAAAACTAGAATCCAGGAGCACATTAGAAATATTAAAATAGGTTATGATAAGCACAGTCTCTCCCGTCACTATGCACTTTATCACAATAAAAACCCCTCTAAATTGCAATTTAAGGGGATAAAAGTGGTCCCTAAAGAAAGAAGGGGAGGTGACAGGATTAAAAGTCTCTCACAACAGGAGACATTTTGGATTTATCAAATGAATTCATTGAGCCCTAAGGGGTTAAATGAAGACATTGATATCTGGTCATTGTACTAGCTTTAAGTTTCTGAAATGTCATGTGTCTGTGATTACATTATTTCTCCCTCCTATTTTATAATAATTTTTACAAGAAATTTTTTTTTATATGTCATTGCTTTGTATCTAACTATGGCTTTTCTTTTCCAGAAGTTCTGCCTTTCATGCGCCGAAAATGTGTTTTGAATTAAATCTGTTTTAGATAAATAATTTTAACATGTTGTATTAACTTGATTGATAATATGTTCTGTGAGACAAGGTATCTTGAACCAAGAGCAATTTGCTACACATGTAACTGATGATGTGGCAATTAGACACAGCATTTTTTGATTGGGTGAAGTGGGGTATATATATGTGTACCTGCCCCCTCATTATGCATACAATTCCCTGAAGAAGTAACCTAGTGTTACGAAACGCGTTGGAAGAGAGGTGTCTATGCTCTTCTCCCCCCATCCTGAGTGATCGTGGACACTGTTTATTAGCCGCCTGCCAAGTATCCCTTCCCGCTGCCAAGCACTGCTGAACTGACACGCACGCTGTGCGTTCCACGAGAAGCATCGCGGAAGCTGCGGAGCGACTCGTGACGTCATCGCCGAGCGCACAGTGAGGAAGTGGCGGCAAACAGTACAGAGATCTACGGACGCTGAATCTTGCGGCTCCATTACCATCCAGAGAGCTGTGTGCTGTGGGGCTTTCTTTACAAGAGACTTACCCACACTACCCCCAAACGGAGGATGCTGCAAAGGGACAGATAAGACGCTTCCTGATCCTCTGCATGCTGAGATCCATCCGAGGGTGCTGCACAGTGTCATCTTCTGGTGTGGTAAACCAATATACCAACTGCTTGTTGATTCTTACTTGATGTACGCAGATATATTTACTTTTAACCATAAAGTCACTATTTTAACCGTATTACACTATGTGCGTTGTGCGCCTTGTCTTTTTGTTTTTTGTCCGGTCCCACTAAGTACCTGAATCTGCAATATTACCAGGCTGCTTGAAAGGAATCCCCTTGTGAGCAGCGTCCTGCTGTGTGAGGAGTGCATGAAGGATCCCATGCCCCAGAACCATCATAGAGGCTCCTGCAGAGACAGCTGAGTGTGAGACCGTCCTGTTTTACAACTACAGAGTGGTAACCAGTGTGATATGCACTAAATGCACATGTTATTTTTATCTGATGTACGCAGATTTATTACCCCTTTAATATTGTAATACATTTTATTACTTACTTCACTATTTGGCGTTGTGCGCTGTTTTCTTTTTGTTTCCATTTCTTAGAGTGTGTGGGGTGCTGAGCCACCCCTAATGTTTATAGCAGCAGACGCCCATATCAACCACACGGTTATATTATAATTTAATTATTTAATCACTTATTCACTGTGGTATTGTGGTTTACTTTATTTATATGGTTTAGTCACTGCACTATATTCAATTATAATAAGGAGATAGATAGTAGCGCACAGTTTATTTCTGTTTTTCCAATGAAGGAATATATTGCAGAGAATTTACAGAAAGGATTTATACGTAAGTCCACCTCTCCTGCAGGTGTGGGATTCTTCTTTGTGAAAAAAAAAAAGGACGGAGCCTTACGTCCTTGCATAGACTACCGGGGTCTCAACAAAATTACCGTGAAAAATCGTTATCCTCTTCCCCTTATTTCTGAACTTTTCAATCGATTACAAGATGCTAATATTTTCTCTAAATTGGATTTACGAGGTGCCTACAATCTTGTCAGGATCCATCAGGGTGATGAATGGAAAACTGCTTTCAACACCAGAGATGGGCATTATGAGTACCTGGTCATGCCTTTTGGTCTGTGCAACGCCCCAGCCGTGTTTCAAGATTTCGTCAATGAAGTTTTTAGGGATCTTCTCAACTCCTTTGTAATCATCTATCTCGATGACATCTTAATCTTTTCTAAATCTGAACTGGAACACGTTAATCATGTGAAACAAGTGCTTCTTCGCTTACGGGAGAACAGACTTTTTGACAAACTCGAGAAATGTCATTTTCATCAAACGTCTACTATTTTTCTTGGATATATCATTTCTGACACTGGCCTCACCATCGACCCCGCTAAGGTCAAGGAAGTACTCGATTGGCCTCAACCCACCACACTTAAAGCAGTGCAGCGATTTCTTGGATTCTCAAATTATTATCGCAGGTTTATCCAGAATTTTTCTTCTTTAGTGGCTCCGCTCACGGCATTAACCAAGAAAGGAGCGGATCCTGCTTCATGGCCCCCTTCCGCGCTTCAAGTTTTTGCACTTCTCAAGAAGGCGCTCGTGTCCGCCCCTTACCCATCCTGATCCCAAACTTCCCTTCACTCTTGATGTTGACACCTCTGATGTTGAAGTAGGCGCTGTCCTGTCCCAGAGAAAGAATCCGCTGTCCAGGTTGCATCCTTGTGCTTTCTCTTTTTTTTTAAATCTCCGGCTGAATGCAACTACGATATCGGGAATCGTGAACTCCTGGCCATGAAATTAGCTCTCAAAGAATAGAGACATCTTTTGGAAGGTACGGAAGACCACATAACTATCCTAACTGACCACAAAAATTTGTTATACATTGAGGGAGCACATCGCTTGGGAGCCCGTCAAGCCAGATGGTCACTATTCTTCTCTAGATTTAACTTTATAATTTCTTATCTCCCTGGATCCAAGAATGTCAAGGCTAATGCCTTATCTCGTCAATTCGGAGGACCAGAAAAAGCCCATCCTCTCTCCTAAATGTATCCTTTCGGCCACTTCTTTCGGAGCACTCAAGGACATTGTCCGCCAACAAAGTCACATTCCTCCAGGCATTTTGCCTCCTCAGGATCGTCTCTTCACTTCATCGCTGTACCACAAGAAAGTCCTCAAGTGGAGCCACTCCTCCAAATATGGGGGACATCCCGCCACCAGGAGGACCCTGGATCTCATTTCACGTATATTTTGGTGGCCTGGGATGCAAAAGGGCGTAAAAAAATGTGTAGCTGCATGCTCAATGTGTGCCAGGACTAAAACTCCCAGAATCCTTACCTCGGTCTTCTTCAACCTCTGCCTGTTCCAGACCGGCCATAGACACACCTGTCCATGGATTTCATTGTTGATTTACCTATCTCCAAGGGTATGAACACGATTCTCGTGGTAATGGACTGATTCTTGAAAACACTTTATACCCCTCAAGGGTCTCCCCAATTCTCCTCAATTAGCCGATATCTTCATTAGGGAGATCTTCTGCCTTCACGGATTACCTATGGTGATAGTATCAGACAGAGGTTCACAGTTTATTGTATTGTATTGTATGTCTTTATTTGTATAGCGCCATTAATGTACATAGCGCTTCACAGTAGTAATACACGTGGTAATCATATAAATAACAGGTCATGGGAATAAGTGCTTCAGACAAACGTAACATTTAGGAAGAGGAGTCCCAGCTCTGAGGAGCTTACAATCTAATTGGTATGTAGGAGGAACGTACAGAAACAGTAGGAGGGCATTTTGGTAAGTGCTTTTGCAGGTGGCAAAGCTTTACAGCCGCGGCCCCTTTTATTCTCCAACATCTCCAAATTTTTTCGGGATTTTTTTCCAAATGCCACGCACTTCACTGCACGTCACCACGTTCATGCCGCATTCTGACTGCAGTTATACCGCATTCATGTTGCATTCACACCCGCGGTTGATGCGCGGTTGATGTGTTTATTGATAATGGTTCGGATTTAATTGGTTGCAATTCTTCGTGTATCCGCCAGATGGCAGATATTCATGAATTGTAATGCGCATGCGCTTCAGTAATGTGTCGACTTGCAGGTGTTTAAAAAAATACCACAGTGGTCCATTTGTAAATTGGCCTTGGTACTGAAGGAAGAAGTTAAAATAATGTATCAATTTATGCTTTTCATATTAAAAAAAGACAAGCACAGTTTCTGGTCTGGTTATTGTCCTGAGAGTCCCGCCATGAGTGCACAACTGCAGTCCATGTTCCAAAAACCCGACAGAATGTACGCTTATTTAATATGGGCCGCGATTAATGCAACAAATGATAAGATGGCAACAGTTGTTCAAATTTATCAGTATTTTATCGAAAACTATGACTTTGACAAATTTGCGCCAGATGCTCATGTGTGGAAGCGTGCAATAAGGAAAAAGTTATGTAGTGATCCATGTTTTTTTCGTATTGATCCCGATGTTATTGGAGGGTATTGGTGTGCTCCCCCGGGTTTTTCCGTATCTATTATCATGGAGACTGCAAAAGGCGAAAGGTCGTGTTAAAACCAACTAAGAAACGTCAGTCGCTGGCAAGCAATGCGACAGCGACAGCGGCAGCTTCCAATAACGGTCCGACCGTCAGTGAAAACCTGGTGACTGCAACCCTTGCTGTCTGTCCCCGCCTGGATATCTACCGCCTGAGCCGGATTTCGAGCAAGCTTGCATGTACCTAAGCGATTTCCAGCCTCATCAGCTGACTACAGGTGTAGTAGTCCCGCTGTCACCTGTCAACGACGTGTATGATCAAGAATACGGGACTGGCAGTGGCTTGGCGCCAGCTGATTGGGAATGTCTATTGTGAGTAATGTTGGCATATTTTATTCTGTTTTTTTATTTTGAAAATATTAATATCAGTGCGATTCAAAAGTCAAGCGATTCTCCTGTAAGCAATATCATTGGCTGAGCGGCTTCTACAGTACAATTGGTGAAAAGCTAGGCGCATGCGCATTGGAACCTTCTTGAAACGCATATGCGTGTCATCACATCGACGGTAGCTGTAGCTGCAGTTCAAAGAAATGGCATATTTTCAAAAGGCAGGTCATCATAATAATTTGATCCCTACACCCCCAAATACATAAAAAGCACACAAATCAACCATGTGCAGTCAAATGCACAGTGTCGCAGTCAAAAGCTACAGCACAGATTGAATATTGTAATATCAAGATGGTTTAGGCAGACTTGTAGAGAAAATAAAAATAAAAATTGAGGAGAAAAAAAATATATTTTTTTTTTAGTCACTCACTTTTGAACTTCGCAAGCAAGCAGTGGTGAAGTTACAAACACATGCGCAGTAATCATCAGCTATCAAGCAGGAATGTGATTGAAGCCAGAAAGACACACATTCAAAGGAATGGTGTGGGAGAGGTGTACTGTACTGTAGATAAGATAAGAAGTTGAAATACTGCAGTGCAGTAAATTATTCTGTGTGTGTGCGGGGACGAGCGAGGGGAGAGCGCTGTATATGCTGAAATGTGATACTGTTACAGTACTGAACACGCCTATGCGTTTCAACAATTTTCAAATGAGACATACAGTACACCACTGCAAATGCATGTATAAATATGCAAATTTACAATTACTGCGCGCGCACACGCAGACTGTGTACTGACGTAGGTTGAACTGCTAAAGTATTAGACTTCGAAGACAACAGCTCGCGAACGCCCCCCTGAGTTTTTAGACGGTATTGCAGTATTGCAGACAGCGCTAATAAAATGCTAATATTACGAGCGCTAAAATACCGCAATAAACTCCGGACAAAAAAAAAAGGATCTGCCCGCGGTTATCAGAGTTGCGCCGCTACGGCCGCACGAGGCTAAAAGCGGCCGCCACTGTATGTATCATGTGTCTAATAATATCTACGGTGCTACTCATATGCTTCTTTAAGCAAGTGTGTCTTAAGGTGGGTCTTAAAGGTGGATAGAGTGGGTGCTAGTCGAGTATCGAGGGGAAGGGCAGTCCAGAGGTGTGGGGCAGTCCAGAGGTGTGGGGCAGTCAGTGAAAAAGGTTTAAGGTGGGAGAGGGCTTTAGATACAAAGAGGGTAGAGAGAAGACATCCTTGAGCAGAACCCAAGAATCGGTATGGTGCATAGCGAGAATTAGGGATGAGATGTAAGTAGGGGCAGAAGAGTGTAAAGCTTTAAAAGTGAGGAGGAAAATTGCATGTGTGATACGGGATTTGATAGTTAGCCAAGAGAGTGATTTCAGCAGGGGAGACGCTGAGACAGATTTAGGAAAGAGTAGAGTGATTCTGGCAGCAGCGTTTAGGATAGATTGTAGGGGAGACAGGTGAGAGGCAAGAAGGCCGGACAGCAGGAGGTTACAGTAGTCGAGACGAGAGAGAATGAGGTCTGAGTCAGAGTTTTAGCAGTCGAGCAACAGAGGAAAGGGCGGATCTTTGTAATATTGCGGAGGGAAAAGCGATAGGTTTTAGATAGGTTTTGAATGTGAGAGGAGAATGTGAGAGAGGAGTCGAGTGTGACCCCTAGGCAGCATGCTTGAGCTACTGGGTGAATGATGGTACTTCCAACAGTAATGTGGAAATAGGTAGTAAGGCCAGGTTTGGAAGGAAGTATGAGGAGTTCTGTTTTTGTCATGTTAAGTTTAAGTCGGCGGAGGGCCATCCAGGATGATATTGCAGAGAGACATTCAGAAAGTTTGGTCTGTACAGCAGGTGTAAGGTCAGGGGTTGAAAAGTAAATTTGTGTGTTGTCAGCATAGAGGTGATATTTAAACTCAAGGGATGTGATTAGGTCACCTAGAGAAAGTGTGTACAGAGAAAAGAGAAGATGTCCCAGGACAGAACCCTGCGACACCCCCACAGAGAGATTTATGGAGGAGGAGAAGGTGTTAGCAGAAGAGACACTGAAAGTACGATGGGAGGTAAGAGGAGATCCAGGATTGAGCTTTGTTACGAATACCAAGAGTATGGAGAATGTGGAGGAGAAGAGGGTGGTCCACTGTGTCAAATGCTGCAGAGAGGTCGAGTAATATGAGCAGAGTGTAATGACCTCTGTATTTGGCAGCATGGAGGTCATTAGTTTTTTTTAGTGAGGGCTGTTTCAGTCGAGTGAGCAGTGCGGAAGCTAGATTGTAGAGGGTCTAGGAGAGAATGGGTGTTGAGAAAGTGGAGCAAGCGAGAGAAAACAAGACGTTCAAGGGGTTTGGAGGCAAAAGGCAGAAGGGAGACAGGTCGATAGTTAGAAATACAGGTAGGGTCAAGCTTGCTGTTTTTGAGTAATCGTATAACAGTTGCATGTTTGAAGGAGGAGGGAAAGGTACCAGAATAGAGGGAGGTGTTAAATATGTGTGTGAGAATAGGGGTTATAGTAGGAACAAGATGTTTTAGGAGATGGGAGGGAATGGGTTCAAGAGGGCAAGTGTTAGAGGGAGGAGAGAGATCAGTAGTGATACATCCTCCTCTGTGACAGCGGAAAAGAGTCAAGGAAGGCAGGAGGAGAGTTAGGAAGCAGTGTAGGATGAGAGGAGGGAACAAAGGCGATGTTCTGACAAATGGATTCCACCTTTTCCTTGAAATAGTCAGCAAAGTCCTGAGGTGAAATGGAGGAAGAAGAGGCTGCTGTGGGTGGTTTGAGTAGAGAGTCAAAGACAGAGAAGAGTTGGCGTGGGTTAGACTTGTGTGTGTTGATTAGTGAAGTAAAGTAGGTTTGTTTAGCCTGAGAGTGGGCAGAGTTGAAACAGGATAGCATAAATTTGTAGTGAAGGAAATCTGCGAGAGTGTGAGATTTCCTCCAGATGCGTTCAGAGGAATGAGTGGAGGAGCGCAGCATGCGCGTGTGGCAATTTAGCCAGGGTCTGGGGTTAGAAAGGTGAGGACGGCAGAGAGAAAGCGGGGCATGTATATCAAGAGAGGAGGATAAGGCAGAGTTGTAGTTCCTGACCAGGTTGTCAGGGTCTGTAGCAGAACTGAGAGAGGAGCATAAACCGAAATCAAAGGCTGGTAGGTTAATAGAGCGCAGGTTTCTGCAGAAGCGAGGGGTAGATGGAGGTGGAGAAGGGGAGAAACGAGAGAGAGAAAATGAGATGAGGTGATGGTCAGAGAGAGGAAAGGGGGAAATGGAGAAATCAGAGAGAGAAAAGTTTTTTTGTGAAAACTAGGTCTAGGTAGTGGCCATTCTTGTGGGTGCTAGCTGCAGTCCACTGTTGAAGGCCAAGGGAAGAGGTTAGAGAGAGAAAGCGAGAAGCCCAAGGGAGAGAGGGGTCATCAATGTGGCAGTTAAAGTCCCAAGGAGAAGAACAGGGGAGTCTGAGTAGAGAAAGAAAGAGAGCCAGGATTCAAAGTGAGAGAGAAAGGCAGAAGTGGGATGAGTAGAGGTAGGTGGGCGATAGATGACCGCCACATGGACAGGAAGAGGAGAGAAGATCTGGACAGCGTGAACCTCAAAGGAGGGAAAAGCAAGCGAGGGAGGAATAGAAAGAGTTCGGTAATGGCAGAGAGTGGAGTAGCCCCATGCCTCCACCCCTGACACCAAGGCGCGGAGTGTGGGAGAAGGAAAGGCCACCATAGGAGAGGGCAGCTTCCAGAGCAGAGTCAGACTGAGTGAGCTAGGTCTCAGTTATAGCAAAGAGAAGCAGGGAGTGAGAGAGAAAGAAGTCATGCAGAGAGAGGCATTTGTTAGAAAGGGAGCGAGCATTCCAAAGGGTACAGGAGAAAGGGAGAGAGGAGGGAGGGTGGCAGGGGATGGGTATGGGGTTGAGGGGATGGCACCAGAGGGAGTAGAAGTTGCATTTGACAGGCGAGGGCGAGAGCAAGTGGAAAGAAGGCAGGGACCAGGATTGGGAGAGATATCCCCAGAAGCAAGGAGGAAAAGCATGGAAAGAAAGATAATGTGTGAGGATGATTTGTAGGGGTGTGTTTTAGTGCAAGGGGAATAGCTGTGTGGTGTCAGAGGACGCAGGTAAGAAAGGAGTTCATGTGAACTGAGAAGCGGTGAAGAAAGGAGAGATGAAGATATATGAATAGAGTTGGAGACATGGGGCTGGTAGAAAGAAATGAGTATTTTGAAAAGAAGCGAGGTCAGATCAAATATGAATAGTAGCAGCGTCATGACAGCAGTAGTTTAGTGCTGAGATGTGTGGTCTGGGATAGAAAATGTCCACCTTTCCAGCGTAGTTAACATCCAGGATTGAGGGCCCGTAGGTGTTCTGTAGTCCCCTTGTTTCCCTCCTGTTGAACTCCCTGTTAAACTCGACACTGCCACTTAGAACTGGGCCACTTTGAATCTTGGGCTGCTTTCACAGCTAGGGCTGCTCTGTTTGCTCTTTATAAAGGCCTAATAAGTCACCTTTATCTGTCGGTTCTGGCATTCGTTTTGCCTCTAATTGGGCATTGCTGTTCATTTCTCCTCAGGATATCACCCGCAGACAAATGGTCAGACGGAAAAGACCAACCAGTCCATTGAACAATATTTACGCTGTTTTGTATCTGACTCTCAAGATGACTGGGCTGAACTCTTACCCTGGGCAGAATTCGCCCACAACAACGCGCATAGTGGTTCAACCCTGGAATCCCCGTTCTTCATGAATTACGGGTTCAACCCGTTGACTCTTCCTCTCGCTCTACCTTCTTCCGGGGTCTCAGTGGCCGATGACAGGATCAGGGATCTTCAAAGCCTTTGGAAGAGGATTCAGGTCAACATCAGGAAAGCGGTCAATAGGCAAAAGACTCAGGCAGATCGCTATCGCAGACCGGCTCTGGACCTCAAACCTGGCAACAAGATCTAGCTGTCATCCAGGAATATCAGGCTGAAGGTCCCCTATATGAAATTTGAACCCAGATTTCTTGGACCCTTCTCTATCTCCGAGAGGATCAATCTGGTTGCTTATCGACTCTCTCTTCCTCCTTCCATGAGGATTCCTTCTGTGTTTCATGTTTCACTTCTCAAACCCGTGGTCAGAACATGTACTCAGTTCCTGTTCCTTCTACTTCTCCTCATATGGTCCAAGGTCAACCAGAGTATGAGATTCAGTCTATTTTGGATTCCAAGATTTCCAGAGGATCGCTACATTATCTGGTGCATTGGACAGGCTTTGGTCCGGCGGAATGGGCCTGGATTCCGAGTAATTGGGTTCACGCAGCCAGACTGGTCCGTATCTTTCATACGAAATTTCCGAACAAGCCTTCGTGGAGTCGCCCAAAGGTTGCTCCTAGAGGGGTGGGTAATGTGAGAATCCCCCATCCGGTGGCTGGAGACCGTCTCCTCACCTTAAAACACCTGCTGCCATGGGTACCCAGGATATGCAGCCTTGCGGTCCTGTTACGCGCGCACGGATCTTGTGCGGCCTGTCTGCCCCCCGCTCCGCCACGCGGTGAGTGCGCTCATCCAGCCTCCCCTCTCTCATGCCCCAGTCTCCGCCCCCCTCCTGGTGACGGACAGGACCGGCGAGGGAGTGACTTGCGCTCCGGTCTCCGCCCCATGACCTCAGTGACGCGCGCGGGTTGGCACGTGCTCGGTCCCGCCTCTGTTCCTGATCAGGCTGCATCATAAGGCACACCTGTGTGCACCAGCAGCCTATAGGATTCGGTTTCCTGGTTCCGTCCTGGCTCTCCATTGGAGGATCTCCCTTTATATACCCACTGGCTCCAGACACTCATTGCTGAGCATAGTCTTGTGTGACGCCGTGCCTTGCTGCATTCAGTTCCTGTATCACCTACCTTGCCTTGTCTGTTGATCCTGCCGCTGCCTGACCCTGCTTCGTACCTTGGACTCCGCACCTCTCTACTCCTGAACCTGGCTACGTACCTGGCGATCCGCTATTCTCCAATCCTGAACTTGGCTACGTACCCTGATGATCCGCTACTCTCCAGTCCTGATCTGGCAAGTACCCTCTACTACTCTCACATCTATACTCCTGACCTGGCTTGCACGACCAATCTACATTCTAGGCGCGCCCGTGTAGCTGTGGGTTGGCGTTACTCAATTCCCTACTTCAGCACCACAAATACAAAGAAGCAGCACTCAGTTAAATATAGCAAATCAATTGTATTCAAGAAAATACATCAGCACAAATCAAACCAACGTTTCGGTCCAGAAAGCACACCCCTGAGGAAGGTTCTTTCTGGGACGAAACATTGGTTTGATTTGTGCTGATGTATTTTCTTGAATACAATTGATCTATCTATATATTTCTCAAACCGTTGTATGCCTGTCTGTCTGTCTGTCCTGTGTCTCCCTGTCCCTAGGGGCAATCGCATTGGACCTGAGGCCTGTCACTCTGCCTCAGGCCAATGAGATGGCTCCCTTGGCCCGCCCGCCCCCGCACACCTCTCATTGGCTGGTGTGGTCACACACACACACACACTCACTCTCCCTCACACCGCGTGCTCCTCTCCAAGATGGCCTACCACACGATGTGCAGCAGCCCAGGTAAGACAGTACACCCTGCGCCTCACACTCCTCCCACAGGCGCACCACCTTACACCCCGTGCCTCACACCTTACACCCCGCGCCTCACACCTTACACCCCGCGCCTCACACCTTACATCCCGCGCCTCACACCTTACACCCCGCGCCTCACACCTTACACCCCGCGCCTCACACATTACACCCTGAGCCTCACACCCCTCCTGCCTCACACCTTAAACCCCTGCCACAGAACACACCTGCGCGTCCCGCCTCAACCGCACAGGAACAAGCGGCGGAGCAGCCGGCCGGGGGAGCGCACCATTACCCTGCGCCTCAGGCCAGGACCACACATGGCGCTTCCTGCCGCCACCTGCACGCGCCTCCATTGACCGGACAACCCATCGGGGGGACCAAGCGGCCGGCGGGGGGGGAAGCGGCCGAGCCATCGGGAAACGGGGGGGGGGGGAGTTGGAGAGGCCCGAGGAATGGGGGGGGGAGGGAGAGGCCAGAGCCATCGGAGAACAAGCAGGGGTGGCGCCCAGCCAGCGGGTGAACACACGCACGCACGGGGGGGGGCAAGCGGATACCTACATTATGACAATACATATTTCCCCTCCCCCCCTTCCCTCCCCCCCTTCCCCCCACTCCTCCCCTTCCACTCCCTTCCACCCCCCAAACCTTCACCCCCCTCCACTCCCTCCCCCCCCAACCTTCACCCCCCCTCCACTCCCTCCCCCCCTCCACTCCATCCCCCCCTCCTCCACTCCCCCTCCACCTCCACCCTCCCAACTCCACCTCCACACCCCCCTCCACCTCCACCTCCCCCTCCACCTCCACCCCCCCTCCACCTCCACCCCCCTCCACCTCCACCCCCCTCCACTCTTTCCCCCCTCCACTCCCTCCCCCCCCCTTCCACTCCCTCCCCCCCCTCCACTCCCTCCCCCCCCTTCCACTCCCTCCCCCCTCCACTCCCTCCCCCCCTTCCACTCCCTCCCCCTACACTCTTCCCCCCCTCCACTTCACCCCACCCTCCACTCCCTCCTTCACTTCACCCCTCCCTCCACTTCACTCCTTCCCCCCCTCCACTCCTTCCCCCCCTTCACTCCTCCCCCCTCCTCCACTCCTTCCCACCCTCTCCCCCTCTCCCCCCCTCCACTACCCCCCCTCCACCACCCCCTCCACTCCTCCCCTCCAACCCCTCCACCCACCACCCCCCCTAAACCCCCCCCTCCCCCCCTACACCACTCCACTTCCCCCCCCCCTCCACCCCCCTCCACTCCCCCCCCCAACTCCCCCCCTCCACTCCTCCCCCCCTTCCACTCCTCCCCCCTCCACTCCTCCTCCCCCCTCCACTCCTCCCCCCTCCACCCCTCCACCCCTCCACTCCTCCCCCCCTCCACCCCTCCACTCCTCCCCCCCTCCACTCCTCCCTCCTCCACTCCTCCTCCCCCCCCTCCACTCCTCCCCCCCCTCCACCCATCCACCCCTCCCCCCTCCACTCCTCCACTTCCCCCCCCCTCCACCCTCCACTCCCCCCCTCCACCCTCCCCTCCACCCCCACTCCTCCCCCTCTCCCTCCCCCCTCCCCCTCCCCTCTGCCCCTCCCCCCCCTCCCCCTCTCCCCTCCCCCTCTCCCCTTCCCCTCTTCCCCGCTCCCCTCTCCCCTCCCCCTTCCCCTCTCCCCCCTCCCCCTCCCCTCCCCTCCTCCCCTCCCCCCCTCCACTCTTATCCCCCCTCCACTCCTCCCCCCTCCACTCCTCCCCCCTCCCCCTCTCCCCCTCCCCCTCTCCCCCTCCCCTCAACCCCCTCCCCCCCTCCCCTCAACCCCCTCCCCATCCCCTCCACCCCTCCACTCTTTCCCCCCATCCACTCCGCCCCCCCTCCACTCCTCCCCCCCTCCCCCCCGTCCCCTCCTCCCCTCCCCCCTCCACTCTTCCCCCCCTCCACTCCTCCTCCCCCCTCCCCTCCCCCTCTCCCCCTCCCCTCCCCCCTCTCCCCCCTCTCCTCCTCCCCTCCCCCCTCTCCTCCTCCCCTCCCCCCTCTCCTCCTCCGCTCCCCCCTCCCCTCCTCCCCTCCTCCCCTCCTCCCCTCCTCCCCTCCCCCCCTCCACTCTTCCCCCCTCTCCACTCCTCCCCCCCTCCACTCAACCCCCCTCCCTTCCCCCTCTCCCCCCCTACTCCCCCCTCCCCTACTCCCCTCTCCACTCTTCCCCCCCTCCACTCCTCCCCTCTTCTCCCCCTCCACTCCTCCCCTCCCCCTCTCCACTCCTCTCCCCCCTCCACTCCTCTCCCCCCTCCACTCCTCTCCTCCCCCCTCCACTCAACCCCCCTCCCCTCTCCCCCCCCCTCCCCTACTCCCCTCTCCCCTCTCCACTCTTCCCCCCCCTCCACTCCTCCCCTCTTCCCCCCCCTCCACTCCTCCCCTTCCCCCTCCCCCCCTCTCCACTCCTCTCCCCCCTCCACTCCTCTCCCCCCTCCACTCCTCTCCTCCCCCCTCCACTCCTCCCCCCTCCTCCCCCCCTCCACTCCTCCCCCCTCCCCCCCCTTGTCCCCCCTCCCCCCTTCGCCCCCTCCCCCCCTTCCGCCCTTCCCCCCTCCCCCTTCCCTGCTCCCCCCTCTCCTCCCCTCCCACCTCTCCCCCCTCCCCCTTCCCCCCACTCCCTCTCCTCCCCCCCTATCCCCCCTCCCCTACCCCCCTCCCCCTTTCCCCCCCCTCTCCCCCCCTCCCCCCTCTCCCCCCTCTCCCCTCCTCCCCTACCCCCCTCTACACTTTTCCCCCCTCCCCCTCTCCACTCCTCCCCTCCCCCTCTCCACTCCTCCCCTCCCCCTCTCCACTCCTCCCCCCTCCACTCCTCTCCCCCCTCCACTCCTCTCCCCCCCTCCACTCCCCCCTTCCCCTCCCCCCTCCACTCCCCCCTCTCCACTCCTCCCCCCCCCTCCACTCCCCCCCTCACTCCCTCCGCTCCCCCCTCCCCCCTCCACTCCCCCCTCTCCACTCCTCCCCCCCCTCCCTCCACTCCCCCCCCCCCTCCCTCCACTCCCACCACTCCCCCCCTCCCTCCCTCTGCTCCCCCGCTCCCCCCCTCCCCTCCACTCCTCCCCCCCTCCACTCCTCCCCCCCTCCGCTCAACTCTTCCCCTCCTCCACTCCTCCCCTCCCCCCTCCACTCCTCCCCTCCCCCCTCCACTCCTCCCCCCTCCATTCCCCCCCTCTCCCCCCTCCACTCCCCCCTCTCCCCCGTCTCCCCCCTCCACTCCACCTCCCCCTCTCTCCCCCCTGTCTTCCCGCTTCTGCCTTCCCGCCTCTGCCTTTCACCCAGCCGCCTCTGCCTCACAGCTGCCGCACGCACTCAACACACACCTGTCGCCACTCACACACCAGCCACAGACCTGTTGCCTCCCGCCCATACGCACCAACATCACTGACCCGCCGCCTCACACCCTAGCAGGACCCCCAGTCACAGACAGCACTCACAAGCCACGCGCAACCCGCCGCCTCACACCCTAGCAGGACCCCTACTCACAGACAGCACTCACAACCCACATGCCACCCGCCGCCTCACACCCTAGCAGGACCCCCACTCACAGACAGCACTCACAACCCACGCGCCACCCGCCGCTTCACACCCTAGCAGGACCCCCACTCACAGACAGCTCTCACAACCCACGCGCCACCCGCCGCCTCACACCCTAGCAGGACCCCCACTCACAGACAGCACTCACAACCCACGCGCCACCCCCCGCCTCACACCCTAGCAGGACCCCCACTCACAGACAGCACTCACAACCCACGCGCCACCCGCCGCCTTACACCCTAGCAGGACCCCCACTCACAGACAGCACTCACAACCCACGTGCCACCCGCCGCCTCACACCCTAGCAGGACCCCCACTCACAGACAGCACTCACAACCCACGCGCCACCCGCCGCCTCACACCCTAGCAGGACACATTCATCACATTTTTACATCTCTTATGTCACCAAAATATACATTGTACTGTGGTGTCTTTACAATAAACCATTTTTAAACAACAACATCGTATTACATTTTATTCCATCTTTCTTTTCAACATTATTATCCAACCTTTACAACAAATACTCACCTATTGTTCCACGATTTATAAATAATACTGCCTATTACGTATTTACATCCCGGGCAACGCCGGGTCTCTCAGCTAGTTTACTATATTTAAGTGAGTGCTGCTTCTTTGTTTTCTCGTCTGGGAAAGCATTGGTTATTTTATATATATATTTTATATATAAATATATATATTTAAATTTGACTCAGGGGTGTTAAATTGACAGTTGTTAATGTATTATTGGGGGATAGGATGGGGGGGTGTAGAAACAGAGATAGGAAATATAAATAAACCCC